>NC_053165.1:144225459-144273897 GCF_016835505.1 Polypterus senegalus | reverse complement strand
AATCTTTAGGTGAAGCTAAGTAGCAACTCTAAACTCGTCTGGCACATCCTTCAAAACAAAGGTGCTGAAGCAGTTCTTCAAAGCGATGCCAGAGGGGAGCCATTTCTGGTTCCCAAAAAGACAATCCACTTGAAGGTTCCAGAAAGAACTTTTTATTTAAATCCAAAACAAATTCAGTGACTACCCATGAAAAAATGATAACAGATTTGTGAAATATCAATGTTTTTTTTTTAAAGCACTCTTGCTGCATAAGATGCAGGCTACCTTTAGGTTTTCTTGATCTGCCATATCCTGTGTGGTAGCCTTCTATTAAGTAAAGATTTCTGTTTTTTCCACATATAAGGAATATTTTTAAACCCCAAAGAACCAATTTCATTTTTTAAAAACTCTTTCCAGAGTGAAATAGTTCTTTATCAACCAATGGTTCTAGGAGGAACCACATAACCCAGTAAAGTGTCATTAAAGAACCAGTATGTTAAAAAGCATGTACGTGCTCGGTGTGTGTGACACTGTGATGGACTGGTGCCCAGTAGTGTTGTTCCCATTGCTGCCATGATAAACTCCAACCCTTTTAATCCTGAACTGGTTAAAAACGTTTAATAATCTATTGATGACAATGGAGACCTAATTCTGACTATAAAGCTGTAAAGTCAGTTAATTATGTGTAACTACAAGAAACTACTTTAAAAATATGGGGTGTGCACATTCAATACAGATGGAGCCGAAATGGAGGCATAAATGAAACATGAAATAATTCTGTAAAAGAAATTTTAATTGGTATTACAAGTAGGCATAACAATCTAATATAATAGGAAAAAAGTAAAGATGACCCACAAGACAAGAAAGGCAGAGGTACAATAGGTGGGTCTATCAATGTTTTAGTTTTTTCCAGTGTGCAGATAATCGTTACTTTTTTCCATTTGCAAATACACAACTCGTTCCAGCTCATCACTAAATGTAATACACATGTTAGACACCAATTTTAAAATGAAGTCCCCCAAACAGATATGTACAGTATATCATCAAGTAATCTTGACTAAGCTGATCATGCCCTACTGAAGCTGTCACAACAAAGCAATTGCAAAAATTATTAAATTAACTGTAAAACAGAATAGATTTTTTATTAAAAAAACGGTTTTAAACATACCTTTTTAAGTTTATTATTCATTGAGCGATTCTGAGAATGTAATGACTATAGTTCAAACTTGAATTTCTCCATTCAGTCTGTAATTTATAAAGAGTCATTAATATCGAATGGCTATAATAATAATAATAATAATACTACTACTACTACTACTAATAATAATAATAATAATAACAGATGTGTTTGACAAGCTTAAGTCTAATTACATCGCTCGTACGTTTGAGCCCATTCGAAATAAAGACACAAAAAACACAAAACCTTACATTCACAACTTAAAACACTCAGTGGCGGTTTTTGATATGGGTGACATGGCCCGTTGCCTAGGGCGGCATCTTGGGCATCTGCAAAAAAAATATTTTTTTTGCGTGCGCCCATGCTGCCCCGACATCATGCCAGCACATTTTTGGGATTGCATGGGCACTGATCGGTTTTCTATTGCCCATTTGCGGGAAGTAAGGGCACCCTCCATTTGCGAGGTGCGCCTGCTGCTTGCTGCTTGACGCACAGGGAGGAGAGGGGCGGGGGATTCTCCAGCTGGCTGGCGCGGCATCTAATAACCAGCACGCAAAATAAAACAAAATAAAAACAAACAAACAAACACAAAAGCACCGAGGTTCCACTGTATTGTCAATCCAAGCCCATTATGTCACAATTAATTTTTCCTGGGTTGTGCGAAATCGCAGAAATCGTTAGATGGACGCTATTTGTGCGAGCAGCATAGAGCAGAGTACAGAAAACAGGAAGAATAAATCCTCCTGTGTGAAGCTGATGCCAGCTCAGTGTGTGTGCTCTCTCTGTTCTTTATCACAGGTTAGTAAATTCGCAAAAATTGGAGTGCACATTACGGGCTTTAAAACGGTAAAATATCGTCAATGAGATTTTGAACATGTTGATAAAATGATTTGGGTTAGTAAGAGTTTTTTTGTATGGATAGATATGTTTGCGTATTAACTTACTAATGCAAATGACTCGCTTAGTGGAGAGTGGTAGGCGGGGAAAGTTAACCCGAAATAATAAACTGACTGCAGCTCTGAGAGAAAAGGTTTATGTAGTTGTTAGTGACCTCGTGAACTGATGACTGCAGATGGTACTAAAGTGAAAATTCTTTACACTATAACGAAATATTTTGGTGCTGTTTAAATGTAAAATTTGATTTTGTCTCTGTTAGACATTATATTTCCAATAGTTTGTTTTATTGCACTGATTTTGTTCAATGTTTATTAGAACACGGGGGGGCACTGAAGGGGGGAGGTGCGGGGGGTGCTGGAGGGGGAACCAGAGGGGGTGTTTGCCCAGGGCATCAAACAGGCTAGGACCGCCCCTGAATACACTACATACAAAAACACCGAATTAAAAACATGTCCGCATTTTTTCAAATGTAATGGTGACTCTTCCGTGTTTGTCCACTTCCCTCCCTGCTCTGCTACTTTCACTTGTTAGAAGTCACCGTTGCAGCTAACAATTACCAGTCCGAGATGGAGCTGCGAATGAAAGCCGCCGTCTGTGCTGTTCTGTCCGTGGCTCTCCATTGAAGTAAGAAGACGTTCATAATTGACCCATGTGCTCCGTTTACACTCTCAGTCACACTGTATTAACTTTCTGTAAAAACTTATTTTAAGTCTTCCTTTTTTCTCCTTTCCCACAGGCTGCTCCAGTTTGAGTCTCACAAGCACAAGCCCTGTTTTCAGACGAGTAGGCAGCGATGTGACATTAAACTTTTTACTTAATCCTTCAAATACCGTCTTACAGGCGGTGACCTGGAGGTTAAACACTACTAATAATGTGGTGATTTGGACGGGTGGTGCAGTTTAATACTGAGTGGGGTATGAATGGAGAGCCTATCTGAACATGACAACGAGATCCATGTCGGTCTTCTGTCTTCAAAGTGAGGCTCCATCCTCTTCTACTACCACTATAATAAAGAAACTACAATAATATGGGATGATTATAAAGGAATAACTGAATCCTGTTTTTCTTTATATTGTACTTGTGAAAATGGGATTGATGGAAAGTGAAAACATTTGTTCCAATATGAGGTCTCAATTCATATTGTTTTTTTTTCCTTACACCATCACAAATTAGCCTTAACTGTCTCTCGATTCATCACAGCATAACTATTCACAGTTAATTTTGCAATGTCATGTTTCTTTTATCAGTTATCTTTTTACACCACACCTATTTGTGAAGGTTGCTTTTGAATATTTCCAGCTGTCTCTTTAAATTATAATTGCTTTACAAAAAGGGTGTCCAGCATTTAACAAAGTGTTTACACACCACTATGAATTTCAAAGTGTCCCAGTATGGCACGTGTGACTCAGCTGACCATCTTAAGGAACTGAATATCTGCGTCTTCTCCTTTACATATTTTCATGTCTGAAATGAAACAGCTTTATATATCCATCCATTATCCAACCCGCTATATCCTAACTACAGGGTCACAGGGGTCTGCTGGAGCCAATCCCAGCCAACACAGGGCGCAAGTCAGGAAACAAACCCCGGGCAGGGTGCCAGCCCACCGCAGAGCTTTATATACAGTATGTCTTTCCTAAATAGTTTCCTTAAATACACAACTAAAGCTAAATTCAGATTTAACTAAGGTAGAGATAAACTTCTACTTTAAAAATTAGAGACAAAAAGAAGAGCAAGCTTAAATTTCTTCAGATTCTTCATAATGAAAAATATACATTATATTTATACCAGCGAACAACTTAAATACTAATATACCAAAAGAAAGAATTTGAATTTAAAATAAAATGTTAGCTATTATAAAGACAAAGGGATTTAATCACTCCCTCTCTTATTAAGAACATTTTTTTTACAGAACAGCTACATGAAGGTTCCAAAAAGAACTTTTTCTTTAAATCCATAACAGATTCAATGAATACCCAGGAAAAGATGATTACAGATCTGTGAAATACCAAAGGGTTTCCTGATTTTAAAAGGACTCTTGCTGCATATGTCACAGGCTAACTTCAGGTTTTCTTGATCTGTCATATCCTGCTTGGTAGCCTTCTATTAATTAAAGATTTCTGTTTTGTGCACAGAACTCCCAGAATGAAATAGTTCGATATCAACCAATGGTTCTAGGAGGAACCACACAACTCAGTAAAATGCCATTAAAGCACCAGTATGTTTAATTTTGTGTGTGTGCAGGTGACTTGATCAGAATTAGAGACCCCCGGAACGCTGCATCATCGAATACATACTTTCTCCTGTTGCTATTAGTGTTGTATTTGAAGTATGAATGTGTGAGGGTGATGTGCAGTGGGCCAGAATCCAATCCAGAGGGCACTTTCTTCTTTGATTCCACTACTTCACAATCCACTAATGAAATAAAATGGTTTAAACATGGATCAATGAAGAGTTTTAATTGAATAAGCAGATTTCATTGAATACACAAAGAAAAACAGTCTCAAAATATCTTAGTATGTGCTTTGAACAAGACTCAATAAGGTATGCACATGGAAATCTTAAGTGCTTTCCTGTACTTGCTAGGGACTTGATAATAAAGAAGTAAAAGGCTTTCAAAATCCCTGTGAAAGGACTAGCTCTTACTGAAAGACGAAAAGTAAAATAAAATAAACACCAGTACACAAAATCATGCAGTGCACAAAATCATGAAATGTTAATTATTTTACCTTTTTCATACTCAGGCCTGGTACACACATGAATTTTGGCCAATGTCATAAGCACACAAAATGTAAATGTGATGGCATCCTTTATGGGCCTGTCTATCCAGCTAATGAGTAAAATGAACTTCACTGTCTTGCAGTCCAGATTATGGGATTTTAGATTTAAAACATGGTTGGAAGAGTTTTCATCCCTCACTGCACAAAAACAATAGCAAATAACTGAAGAAACAACTAGGATATACATGGGGGAAGAAGAAGCTATTGAGGAAATGTAAATTGATTTAATTTTATTAAAAAAACAATAATGTTAAAATTGATAGTTTTTAATATAAAGATAGCAGACTTTCTAAACATCATTATTTTGCTTCAAACCCTATAGTGTAATACATTTTAAATTCACAATTATTGTATATTCCTGCCCTCAATTCTGATGTGCATTGTCCATAAATGTTTCCATTATATTTGTCTATCACTGAATGACCTGAAATCCACTAGAAAGATAACTGTCAGCTCATTTTCTAATTTGCATTTTTGTTTTGTTTTACAGATGCTGAAACACTTGAACATAACAGCTTAAGTAACTTATTTTCTATACCAAAAAAACAAATAACATGAAATTGTCGATTAAAAGATGATATTTACTTTATTAAATAGAAATAACAAGTTCAAGCATTTTAAGTATTTTTATTAATAATTCTATATATTTTGTGTTGTGCAAATCAATTTTTCTTGGTTGTATTTTTGTATTTACTATAATCAGTGAAGCATATCAATTATTGTGTGATGTTGACTGTTTTTTAAATAATCAAAAGTAATATACCTCAATAATGTTCAGCATTTATTGGTGGATTATTTTTTAGTTAACATAAATTATGTTTTCAGAAGGAGCCAGTGTGTGTTCATCAGATCTAAGATTTGTAAGAATAAATATCATGGACTCACCTTGTAGATTAACAAAAATTAAATTTGCACTACTTGAACATTCGGAAAACTAAAAAGGCTCATACTGCTCTAAAAATTATAACGGTACAAAGGTACACAGAAAATTCCATTTCACACATTTATAAAAGTTGAAGTTTTTTTTTATTATTACTATTTAATTGGTAAAAAATGACAAATTTATGTTTACGAAACATTGCACATTTGCAAGTGTATATATGGCTTTAAGATGAACACATTTAACTGTGTGTTAATCAAGGAATTCACTTAAATATATAAATATTTACCATTCACTGAGCTTCAGAATAATAGTTTATTCACAAAAAATACTTCCTTTGTTCTCATTAACTATATTTGATCCTGTATTACATTGACAGTTTACTCACTTAACACTTGAAGTCGGACACTTCCACTCGTACACCCTCATTAGTCCCGATGCTCACGCTGT
This sequence comes from Polypterus senegalus, assembly GCF_016835505.1. Taxonomy (NCBI): domain Eukaryota; kingdom Metazoa; phylum Chordata; class Cladistia; order Polypteriformes; family Polypteridae; genus Polypterus; species Polypterus senegalus. The sequence continues at coordinate 144,267,734 of NC_053165.1, read as the reverse complement.
ACTGTCCCGAGTCACGTAGTGTCAGTCTGAAGAGCGACAGAGATCCCGTCATTGTGTTCAGATGAGCTCTCCCTTCATACCCGTGTCCATATGTAACAGAAGTACAAAGGAGAGCAGAGGCAAGATGACATTTATTACAGTGCTTATAATGCTCTCATTTACATTTTAGCATCCTGTGGTTAAAGGAAGTGTCAAATTAGAAATATTATCAGAATGCTTACTGTAGAAGTGTATTTCATAAACATACTAAAAGCTGCATTAAGAACTTGTGCAAGACCAGGTGTTTTTTTTTTTTGGGTTTGTTTAGGTAATTGAATATTTAGTTTTACAGGTGCCTTGTGTCTGCCTTGTTTCTCAGGTTCGCACATTGTCTTTGTGTCTGTGTTTTTCTTTGGATACTCAAGATGTCCCCTGACAGCCTGCCCGTGTGATGTATTACTTAATAATCCTAAATTCACTTGGTGTGAGTGAGTGTGGTCGTTCATGTGAGTATGCTCAGGGTCCGACTATAAGCTTGATTCCGGCCTTGCAAATGATGCTGTCCAGATTGGCCCCTTCTACTGCAATTCTGACCTGGATTAAACAAGATAAATAATACATGAATGTATACAACTGACAATCACACGAAGATCACAAGGGGAAATTATGTTTTGAGCTTCATAGACATGTAGAGTTGCGTTTCATTAGCTTAGAACTGAATTAGCCATTATGCTATTGAGTTCATCTCACGGTGCCAGTGGGTTCATCTGTAATTCAAATGGTAAATATTGTAACGACCCGTGGTCGAGTATTGAAGATTTTCAAGCCGATCTCGCCGTGCACCTCTTCCAAGCTGTCGGCTAGCGGATTGCCAGCGTTAGGCGCGCAGCTCTGCCCAGCTCTTTAAGTAACGAGCACTCGTGTCCCATACACCGCACGACTACGAGTGTCTCGGCATCAATTGCTTAGATGAAATCTTAGCAATGAATAACAGCTCTGTCCTGTTGTATCTCTTTATTCACAGATAACCAGAAAACAAAGCTCGACATTATTGCACTGCCATGGTCAAGGTCATGCACGAAGACACATTACACATAAACGGTACTTTTTTACAAAATAAATAACCCCGGACGGCGATGACCCAAACCCACCCAACAAATTGCACACAAACACAACAATTATTTACAAGTTAAAACATTAATAAATACAACAGGAAAACGTTATAAAAAGCAGTGAACGTACGACCTCCCCACAATGCATCACTCCGGCAGCGCTGACTGCCGGGTCGCTACAATATTATTCAGGCTATTGACTTTTTTGTATTACATCTATTATGCTAATTTTTTACATACAATACAATACAATACAATTTATTTTTGTATGGCCCAAAATCACACAAGAAGCGCCGCAATGGGCTTTAACAGGACCTGCCTCTTGACAGCCCCCTAGCCTTGACTCTCTAAGAAGAAAAAACTCCCAAAAAAAACTTGTAGGGAAAAAATGGAAGAAACCTTGGGAAAGGCAGTTCAAAGAGAGACCCCTTTCCAGGTAGGTACATACCACATACATACCAGATGTGCACATGTGTTTTACTTTGGACAAATACTTAATGAATAACTATAAAGCACTGGTTGGTCTGATTCTTGCTCTACATCGCACGCCCAATAATCACTTACGTATTAATTTGATCCATTAAAATAATGTGTATTTCCTGTGCAGCGTTAAGATATACAGTATCTTCCGTTTACCCTGACGAGTTTAACTACAGGTATGTTTTTTTCTACGCATTCTAATTTACAAAGTAAATAAAGTGTTTTTGCAAATAAACGCCAATTTTGGAGATGCTGCGCCCTCTACCGTCCTTATGATATAACGCACACACTTATAGTTTGTGAATCCGGATATCAAATTCTCGTTGCTTACTTATTCAGATGACAATGGACGTACGCGCTGGAGTCGTTTTGGCTGCTCTCTCTCAGTCTCTGTTTTCGTGTAGGTAGCGCATGTTTAAGTTGTACCTATGATTTTTTACAGATTGATCATACAAATTATTTATTTATGGTAATATTTTTAATTAGTTAATAACATTCTTTATTTTTCATTACAGACTGTTGCTCTGCCGCTAGTCTCATAACTCCTCAGAACATATTTAATGGGACAGTAGGTGGAGAAATCACATTTAATTTGTCAATTGATCCAGTCGATCAAACGGCGACTACTGGAACCTGGAGATTTGGTCCGAAAATTGTTGTGACCTGGACGGAATCAAACATTATTTATACAAAGGATTATAGAGAAAGAGTCGAGGTGTCTTACGCCACTGGCAGTCTTAAGTTTAATAAGCTGTTTGCTAATGACTCGGGAGAATACACAGTGGCGATTACAACAGCTCCGTCTATGCTCAATCTAGGTGGAAGAGTTGAGTTAAAAGTGTATGGTGAGTAACTGTACGATACAAATGATAGCAATGAACATAATAAACCTACAGACTGACAATGTTTTTTTTTCCGTCATTCCAAAACTGAGTGCATTTGAGCTAACATTTCGTTAAATTGGGTCAGTTTAAAATCTGTTAGCTATTCATATTTTTATTTCTGTCTAAAAAAAGTTAAATGGTTTAAATATTGAAACAGCCAGTGAATAGTTAAGATTTTAGTGAACGCTTAACTAATACTGCTTAATGTTTTGGATGCCCCACTGGACAGTCAATACAAGCCTAACCTTTTTACTTGTAAATACATGGATTTCTATTCCTGCACCTCTGAGTCTTCAGTAGCCCATAATGGACTAGCTTTCTCAGATAACCTGTCAGTTGGCCATTCCTCAGAAGATGTGAATAAACGTGAATTTTCCAAGCAGGCATGTTGCAACCAAGCTGTGGATGGCGTTTACTTATTTACTTTTTCACGTTGATCTCTTTCCAGCATTTTGTAAGTCAAATGTCTGCTTTAAATTGTGTGTGCAATTTCATAATGGTTGGTGTCCTTAGCTATGGTAAACTAATATTCTACATTGTTATAGAGAAAGGAAGTTAGCAGTACTGTTTTCATGGTCAAACTAAAAGTTGCACTTTTCAGCTGGTGCTGCCAATTGCACAGTTTCACAGTTTCATGATAGAAGGAAAATAGCTTTTTGGTCTGACATGAAGTTGTTCCAATTAGCTTATTCACTGCATCCTAGTCCAGGAGTCCTCTGACAAAAGAATTAGTTGTGGATCTCAATAAAGAGTTACACTTTGTTCTACATCAGTAGAGCATCAGTGAGAAATGCTAGCTTTGTTCCATTAGTTATATTACTTGATCTAAGTTGAACTTAGACATAACACTAAAGGAGACACAGGAGCACCTTCATTTTGGTATTACTGAACAACATCATTTTGCCAAATATATACTGTGTTTTGAGTGAAACTGTGTTTCCTGTACTGCAGTTATGTCTTAAGGGTGACCTTTTGAACTTCTGTTTTATTTATTGTGAATGCTAAAGAGCTCAGCATCAAGGAGTAATTCCATAGTAGTTCATGCACATGGCAAAATATTCCTGAAACTAAAACTTATGAAACACCATAAGAAATTTTTTGATAATGCATGAAATGTACACTATATTGCATTTTATGGAACTTAAATTTCATGTGAATATACCCTGTATACTCTAATTAATGGACAGCATGGTAATGCAGTGGTTAGGTTTTCACACTAAAGCCCTAAGGCTGTACTCTGTAGGAGGCAATGGGTGGCAATGGATGAGGTGGCAGCGCCCTGAGGTGTCTGTGTGCTGTTTAAGTCATTTCCATTTATTCTCAGCGATAGAGTAAATGCCAACATGACACTTCTTGTTTCATTTAACAGAAATTGCATAGTATCCTAGAAATTTAGTTGCTAATCACTTTTGTTATCTATTTTATGTGAAGAAATGTCTTCTTTTAATTTACTTTATTGGCATATTAGGAACCAGCAAATGGAAGTTGATCTGGAAAATACCAGTTACCAAAATGGAACATAAGGACACTAGTAATCATAATTCAATGACAATAAGTACTGTCAGGACTGGGTAAAATCTGGGGACGGACCTGAAGGGGAAGTGGCATTTTTTACATAGGGAGATACTGTACTGGTTGAAACTGAACCAGTGTAACTATTCAACTGAAACATAATGTTCAAAGAACGATGAAGTAACAGTGACTACTCACTACTAAAAGTTGGTTGATATTTTATTATCCTATTGACAACCTCTCCAAAAAACAACTAATATGGTTGTATTCTCAACTTCTACCAACACACATCTGCCTTAACAGATTAATCGATTCTCAGGTCAGTGTGCTTATAAATTTTAATGTAAGATAAATATGCTACACAACTATGGGATGTCACGATTTGACTCTCATTTTAAAATTTTCTTAATGGTTCCTGGGCTCTAAATATTATCAGTTGAAGGTTTCTGATACCAAGGAATCTAACAGTCATATTTATTTTATGTTTAAATGTGTGTTTTATGCATTATCCCACAGTTCCATTTTGTTTTTCTATGGGCACCTCCATTTTGGAATTTTAATGTTGACAGTACCTATTTGGTTGTTAGGGGTGACATCAGGGGTCAGGGATAGTACAACATCACAAGACAAAGAGGTCAACCTTTTCGACTTCCTGATTGTCAAAATTTGGATTCACTAAAAAGACCCAGCATTCTGCTTGTTCATTTGAAATGCTTTTTGGTTTTAAGATCTTTTCTGTCTCTGACTTTGATTTACGTCTCTCATTGTGACCAAGTGATGTGCACTATTTTGGCTTTCAGTCTCCTCACTCATCTTTCATTATGATTTTTTTTTGTCTTATGTTCTAGGCTTAGTTTATGAGATTCTCACTCACCTGATTTTGACTTTAGCTTGCTTTACCTGACTTCACTGTATCTCCTGGTTGCATACAATTGCTGACAATTGCTGTCGGTACGTAGCGTGGAATCCCCAGTAAATTAGGTATCTTTCAGATTTTTTTAAAGGAAGAGATTATGACAATATTTATTTACAGAGTGTTTTGGGAGCCAGAGGTAACAGTATATTATTGCACTGTGTGGCAGACCACCATGTCCCTTAAACGTCCAGGATGCCCCGACCATGGAAAGACCTGGGGGAAGAGTATTTTCAGGACAGTATCTCCACTAATAAAGGGCAGCCCCCTTGGCTTACAGTGGGGCCACGGGTTTGGAGCATGGAAGCTCAACACTACTGGAGCCGTGGCCACCACCAGAGAACACTTGGATATTTACTGGGCCCTGTTTGGCAGCATTTCCACTACACCAGGAAGTGCTGCTGGAAGAAGGCTGTTGGACACCTGGAGTCCATCCGGGTGTCCTATAAAAAGGGGCCAATTACCTCAACTCAATGGTCTGAGTCAGGAAGAAGAAAGACACGTCTGTGAGGAGGATTGGAGGCGGAAAGGACTGTGCCATAAACTGTGCTTTTGGTGTTGTAAATATTTGGGTTTGGGTTGTGAAGGATACTTGTTTCCAGCCTGTCTGTGTCTGGGTTAGAGCACCTGTACGTGCCCCCGTGCTCACAACTGTCAAATCTTAACTCTAAATGCCTATCTAAAAAAGAAATATTTATTGAAAAGCAGTTTGAATAAATGCATCTATCATGATAAAGACCCTTTCAATAAACATTGATGCATCAAGGGGGTAATACATCGTAATAGACAGTTTCCTTACATCAAAGTTATATTACTGCCTTACAGGAAAAAAAGTAAATAGTCTAAAAAGTGAAAATGAAAGGGCTGTAAACAGGTAGTTCCTAGCAAAATGCTTTTCCCGATTTATGTTTTACATCAATTAATTAAATTATATATTTTTATTATTACAGCCATTCCACAGTCATCACTTCATGAAAATTTTAAAATACATGTAAACTTTACATAATCAAGAATAATGATGCTCTCCTCTCTTTGTTTAAAAGTAACAGATTGAGTTGCACATTTAGCATGAAGCACATACTTCAGGTTAAAACAGTGTTATTTAATCCAGCTGTAATCTGAAGTAGGCACAGTGTAATGTTCTGTTTCAATCAGCCTTTCCAAAGCAAAGAGATTATTGACTGTCCAGTTCATGATTAGTATTCTGATAATCCAGATATTAAGAAAACCTAGGTATTAAAGATTTGTGGGTGACAAGCTGCACTGCTTTTCTCCAAAGACCATCTGTTCCTAACTTTAGCTGCATTTTCATTCCAAATCCACATTTCTTCACAAGGTGTTTGATTTTGCAACATTATTAAATCTTGGGGTTCTTTCACTAAAGTTGAAATTTGGAGACTGATAAGAGTAAATGGGCACAGCATTTCTACCTGTTTTGCAGCTGCATCCACAAGCTAAATACCTTTAATTACTACAGTATGTCAGATTTTTTAGACTGTGCTCTACAACTAGTTACTGATACTTCTGAAGGGAGAGTTAAAGTATCCATTATTTCTTTCTTCTGATTATGCCTAGTGGGAGTCCCTCAAGCTGTCAGATATTTTCTGTTTTTTTATAGGCCCAAAGTCATATGTTACTCCAAAGGCATACTTAAAGTCAATGTAAATATTAATGGATTTGCTCATTGCCAGTTCACAAGCTTTTTTAAAGCTGCCAGTTAAGCCTGCTGTGTAGAAGTCCCAGGGCTTAATACTCCATGGTTCTCCAAATAGTAGTCATTGCTTACTGTTCATCCAAACATTCATTGACTATTCTGTAGTAGTATTATGTCAGGGTGCTTCTGTCAAAATGTCAATGAAAAATGATTGATGACTTGATGGCCCTGCCCCCTTTCTTCTGATTTCTGGATTAAATGATGTGCTCCGCCCCCTGTCATCTGATTGGTGAATTATAATCTGTAATTCCCTAACCCCCCCTTAATCCAACCCCCTCCAACTGATTGGTCAAGGTTTGTGTGAACAGCAGTTTGATGGGTGTTCGTCCCGCCCATACCCCACTTTAATGCCACCCCCGCTCTCCTGATTGGTTCAGGATTTTTTTGTCAAGAGCATTTTGATTGGTGTTGATCCCACCTTAATCCCACCCCACCCGCCTGATTGGTTCAGGGTTTGTGTCAAGAGCAGTTTGATGGATGCTGCCTCTGCATTGCCCCCCGGCTGGCCAGGTCTCCCTGATAGTATGGACCACGCCCCTGCATTTATCTATTATTTTAATATCATCACAAGATTAAAATATCTATCTATCTAACCGTTGCTTTATAATTTGTAAAAAAGGAAAACCTTTTTTTTTTTATCTAAACCGCTTACAGGTACTGCAGTAAAACATCCTTTTCCATTTCACAGAAAGTCCTCTCGCAGAAAGGCAAGCTTCCAGCAGCTGATGTGAATCAGGTTTCTCAACTCACAGAAAGGGACGCAGACACATTGCTGCTGCTGGAAGCTGACAGACTCTGCACGCAGGAAAGTGCGTACAAGCACGTGCAGCACCTCCTTCCATTGTGTTTTTTAACTTTTGAAGATAAAGTATTTTAGGTATTGCGTGTAAAACACGAGATAACTAGTTCAATATAATTCTTTTAAAAATCACACAGCGGTAAATAGTATACAGCTATTCCCTTTAAAAACTTGTATATAAAATATATCAATTGCTTTATAATTTTTAATTAAAATTACAATAAGTAATATAATTATAATTTATAATTTGTATAAAAATCTACTTATCTATCTAAAACAAACCCTTTTCTATCAAATATCCCACATTATAATAATCAAGTACATTTATATATGTATTTTCAGCTGAGCTAACGATCCACATTGCGGAAGCTTTTTGCTTAACTTTCTAAAGGTGAGAGCTGTACCCAGACACACAGAGTGAACGGGCACACTTGAATAACAATAACACACTTAAGTCCAACGCCTTAACCACTCGACCATTCTGTTGATAGAAAAAGCCATTTTAAGCACTCTTCAATATTCTGTGAAAACTATGATCATTTTTTCAGCTCCTTCAAAAAGGTGCCAGGTACATTTTACGTGTATATTCCATATTTATACTCTCGAACCTATTAAACTAGTAATGAAAGGAATGACCACGCTTAATAGGGCTCAGAGAAACCCTCCTTCCTTATTTAAAAGGGTTTTTTTTCTTTTTAACGGTAAAATTTTTATCGCTGAGTTTTTTAACGCTGCAACGATGCTTCTTCAGCAGAGAGTTGAGTGTGTGTGTTACTTTGGTATGTTTTAAGCTACACTTGTATATTAACACGGTACTAGTCAGGGTCTATTGAGGATCAGGATTTCACTTTCTTTTTTTTAAATCTGGTACCTCCTTTTTTCCATCTTGTGCATTGTTCAGTAAACCTTATTTTTTGGTGGATCAGAACAATTTGCTTACGCTCCACTCATTATTCTCTTTAGGTTTTTAACTGTTATCCATACATTTGTATGTTTCAGCAGTCCTTTGAAAATGTTTCTGTGACAGTAGTAAGTAGTAACTCTACCATATTGTGCAAAAATCCAGACTACTCACTTTTAAAAGCTCTGATCTGAATTTATCAATTCATCTAATATGTCAGCTTTGCCTTCATCTCACCACTGCAATTGGGCCTTCCTCTTTGTAGATTTATGTTGTAGGGGTTTATTTGTAAAGCACTTTGTGGCACTTCAAGCTAAATTTTATTTCCTTGGTTATTCAGCTGTCCATCGGTGTTCCATCTTATTATAAATTGTATTTAGTCTCTCTCTTTATTTACTAAACATTTTATATGTTGAATAGTAAACAGTTTTCTTGTTCAGGCTTTAATTTAAAACAGCATTTTCATCAACATGCTGTAACCACTTTGGCACTCAGGGTGCTTTGTATAATACAAAGTTTTGGAAATTCTGTTAATGCTTGGTAATAGCATTCCATTTTACATAAGTTATGATACCCTGAAAAATAAGAATGGTTATAGTAAGTTAGAGCAAACATTGCATCTGTGGTGCTCTTTTTTGGCATGAAACGATACTGCTGCTCACTAGTCATCACCTCACTTCTTAATCTAGCTTCCACTACTCTTCCACTACTTCCAGTTGCATTCTGTCTTTGCAGACCTGGAGAAAGCATATGACAGGGTGCCTCGAGAGGAGCTGTGGTATTGTTTGAGGAAGTCGGGAGTGGCAGAGAAGTACGTAAGAATTGTATAGGATATGTATGAGGGAGGTGTGACAGTGGTGTGGTCTGCGGCAGGAGTGACGGATGCATTCAACATGGAGGTGGGATTACATCAGGGATCGGCTGCTTGATATGGATATGGGCAAGTAAATGCTTAATTTTGGAATAATAATGTTTAGCTTAACTCTGACCTTGACCACGATCACTGCACAAACCCTGGTGCTTTGACTTGTATTCAAGAAGAATGCAGACACTTCTTCATTCTTGGAATCACAACTCAAACTTACATCCCCTTCACCCTGAATGCTACTAAAACAAAGGGTGATTTTTCACAAACAAGGGCAAAGCAGTTTTCAATGATAGCTGCCATATGTAATCTGGACTACCTAAAAGAAAGAATAACCCACACAGTTTTTAGTAAAATTTTAACCACAACACATATAATAGATATTATGTAACTATTTACTAAAACATTTTCCTTCCTGATTTGCCTAACGTGTCCAAAAATAAGCCTAATCATAAGCCCTGTAGTGTATATGCTCATATAACTTACTATAACCATTCTTATTTTTCAGAGTATCATAACTTATGTAAAATGGAATGCTATTACCAAGCATTAACAGAATTTCTAAAACTTTGTATTATACAAAACACCCTGAGTACCAAAGTGGTTATAGCATGTTGATGAAAATGCTGTTTTAAATTAAAGCCTGAACAAGATAACTGTTTTCTATTCAACATATAAAATGTTTAGTAAATAAAAAGAGAGACTAAATACAATTTATAATAAGATGGAACACCGATGGACAGCTCAATAACCAAGGAAATCTAATTTAGCTTGAAGTGCCACAAAATGCTTTACAAAGAAACCCCTACAACATAAATCTACAAAGAGGAAGGTCCAATTGTAGTGGTGAGAGGAAGGCAATGCTGACATATTGGATGAATTGATAAATTCAGATCAGAGCTTTTAAAAGTGTGTAGTCTGGATTTTTGCACAATATGGTAGAGTTACTACTTACTACTGTCACAGAAACATTTTCAAAGGACTGCTGAAACTTACAAATGTAGGGATAACAGTTAAACACCTAAAGAGAATAATGAGTGGAGCGTAAGCAAATTGTTCTGATCCACCAAAAAATAAGGTTTACTGAACAATGCACAAGATGGAAAAAGGAGGTACCAGATTTAAAAAAGAAAGTGAAATCCTGATCCTCAATAGACCCTGACTAGTACCGTGTTAATATATTGGATACTCTGTGCCTGGTGAAGTAGCTTAAAACATACCACAGTAACACACGCACTCAACCCTCTGCTGAAGAAGCATTGTTGCAGCGTTAAAAAAACTCAGCGATAAAAAAATTACTGTTAAAAAGAAAAAAACCCTTTTAAATCAGGAAGGAGGGTTTCTCTGAGCCCTATTAAGCGCGGCCATTCTTTTCATTACTAGTTTAATAGGTTCAAGAGTATAAATATGGAATACACATGCAAGATGTACCTGGCACCTTTTTGAAGGTGCTGAAAAAATTATCATAGTTTTCACAGAGTGCTGAAAATGGCTTTTTCTACCAGCAGAATGGCTGCTGAGTGGTTAAGGCGTTGGACTTAAGTGTGTTATTGTTATTCAAATGTGCCCGTTCACTCTGTGCGTCTGGGTACAGCTCTCACCTTTATAAAGTTAAGCGAAATGCTTCCACAATGTGGATCCTTAGCTCAGCTGAAAATACATACATACAGTGGTGCTTGAAAGTTTGTGAACCCTTTAGAATTTTCTATATTTCTGCATAAATATGACCTAAAACATCATCAAATTTTCACTCAAGTCCTAAAAGTAGATAAAGAGAAACCAGTTAAACAAATGAGACAAAAATATTATACTTGGTCATTTATTTATTAAGGAAAATGATTGAATATTACCTATTTGTGAGTGGCAAAAGTATGTGAACCTTTGCTTTCAGTATTTGGTGTGATCCCCCTTTGCAGCAATAACTACAACTAAATGTTTCCGGTAACTTTTGATCATTCCTGCACACTGACTTGGAGGAATTTTAGCCCATTCCTCTGTACAGAGCAGCTTCAACTCTGGGATGTTGGTGGGTTTCCACACATTAACTGCTCGCTTCTGGTCCTTCCACAATATTTCGATTGGATTAAGGTCAGCACTTTGACTTGGCCATTCCAAAACATTAACTTTATTCTTCTTTAACCATTCTTTGGTAGAACGACTTGTGTGCTTAGGGTCATTGTCTTGCTGCATGACCCACCTTCTCCCGAGATTCAGTTCATGGACAGATGTCCTGACATTTTCCTTTAGAATTCTCTGATATAATTCAGAATTCATTGTTCCATCAATGAAGGCAAGCCATCTTGGGGCCTCATGTATAAATGGTGCGCACGCACAGAAATGTTGCGTAAGAACTTTTCCACATTCAAATCCACGTATTAAACCTAGACTTGGCGTAAAGCTACGCACTTTTCCACGGTACCTCATACCTTGTCGTACTCAGGTTCTGCAGACTCGCGGCACCCAGTGTCAAAGCAATGCTACTGTTCCTGTGTGGTTACTCCTTATTTTCCTGACGCGGCTTTTTAAATACACTGAAACTAACCGCATATTGTTTATTAGTGTAATGCATCTGATTGTAATTAACTTGTAACAATATAATGGTCCTTGGAATAGCCATAGTATTTATTCCAAATACCATAACTGCTTTAGCATTGTTACTCTCACTGCACCTTCTTCTTTCAGCTGCTCCTGTTAGGAGTTGCAATAGTGGATCATCTTTTTCCATATTACTCTCACTGCACCACTCAGAGTATTTATATCACTGTATCTGAGTGTGAATCACAGCAGCAGCTGATCAGAAAGAGAATTATCGGTATACAGCACCAAGTACATGCTACCTCAGCCACAGCAAAACATTTTAAAGCCTTTCCTGTATGGACCTCGCGGTTCAGAAACAGTTTGATCCCAAGAACTATAAACGCACTCAACCTATTGCTTCCTGTAGAAATGTTTGTACTTATAAGTGCAAATACCTCACTGTAAACTTGTATTACAGTTATAATATTGCACAACCTGAGCCACTTTATAAAGTGCATATTTACATATGATGACAATATCATTTTTAAGATGAAATGCAGCAAAATATGTTTATTATATTATAAAGGTAAAACTTTAACATCATTTAAATAATCTGTATTCTTCCATGGGACTGGCGTGAAGGATAGAATAATTAAACATGTACTAAGAAGATATTTCAATGTTCCTGAAACGTTTAGATGGCTTAACATCTATTACAGAGCTGATTGTGTGGCGATCGGTTACTTGGAGAAAGAAAACCAAGGACTGCAGGGGCGGCCACGCCAATATATATTGAATATAAAACAGAAAGAGAAAATAACAACACAGCTAAAAACGCAGCAGCAAATTTCGACAAAAGTTAAATGCTTGTGTCATGAGCACGAGGCGGCTATGCAGTATCCGTAACAGACGTTGCCAACTACCGTGCATAAGATACCATATTGACACTGGCGGGCAAAGGAGCCACCAATTCTTTCTCTGCCCAGGGCCGCCACAAGCCTAGAGCCGCCCATGAGTACTGCTGCAATAAATAATATCATCGAAGGTCGCACACAATCACTGCAGCGTCAAACCCATGTTTAATAATGTGCTTTAACTCCTATCATCATGAAAATGATATCACGTATACATCTCAGTATTTTAGTTATTCAGAGAGCTGTAATATCATGAATGCAATGGATTCTGAGTCCAGTCGGAGGAAGAGAGCCGGTTTAAGAAGCAAGTAGTGATTCACACACATACAGCACATAGAAGATCACATACAAAACAAAGCATTTAACATGCTACTTTATTACGATGTGATTTGAGAAACTGGTTAATTAAACGATTTTAAGATGACATTTATGATGTTCTACTTTAATGACAAAATAAACTACATGATTAAAGTGGATATTTCGAGATTGAAGTTGACATTTCGTGCTTTTTTTCCCCACTGTGTGCCTTTTTTTCTCTGTACCCTAATAAGCTTTCATATGAAACTCAGACGGTTGGATACGACTCGCCTTTTCACGGCAACTTTGATATCTGAGCTTTCGAGTATCTCCAACACGGTATGTCACTCGATCAACTTCCTTTTGTTGATTATACCACGGTTTAATTAAACAAATAGTATGTTTTTCTTTTGCCTCCACTTTGTATTCGCTGAAATTCTTATATTTTCCCCCATGCTTTTCCCATTGTCTTTTCACAGAAGGCTGAGCTTAAGAGTGATTTATATTGATTTGCATACTAAAAGAGGCGTAATTCTGGGAGGAGTTGGGGCGGGACATAAGGCGCATGCATGAGCGTTACTTTTCACGCTGACTGGGATTTATGTGGTGGAAGAACGTGGAAGTTGGAGTAAGCACAGATTCCTGCATCTGGATTTTTCTGTGCATAAGCACATTTCGGCTTTGGTGCTTATGCAATGTTATAGTGCGAATTCTATGCACAGCGTTATGCATGAGGCCCCAGGTTTAGATGCAGCAAAACAGGCCCAAACCATGATACTACCACCACCATGTTTCACAGATGGGATAAAGTTCTTATGCTGGAATGCAGTGTTTTCCTTTCTTCAACCATAATGCGTTTCATTTAAACCAAAAAGTTCTATTTTGGTCTCATCCGTCCACAAAACATTCTTCCAATATCCTTCTGGTTTGTCCATGTGATCTTTAGCAAACTGCAGATGAGCAGCAATTTTTTTGGAGAGCAGTGGCTTTCTCCTTGCAACCCTGCCATGCACACCATTGTTGTTCATTGTTCTCCTGATGGTGGACTCATGAACATGAACATTAGCCAATGTGAGAGAGGCCTTCAGTTGCTTAGAAGTTACTCTGGGGTCCTTTGTGACCTCGCCAACTATTACACGCCTTGCTCTTGGAGTGATCTTTGTTGGTCGTCCACTCCTGGGGAGGGTAACAATGGTCTTGAATTTTCTCCATTTGTACACAATCTGTCTGACTGTGGGATTGGTGGAGTCCAAACTATTTACAGATAGTTTTGTAACCTTTTCCAGCCTGATGAGCATCAACAACTCTTTTTCTGAGGTGATCTGAAATCTCTTTTTTGTTCCTCTCCCTGGCATAGAACCAAACTGCTCCTCCTCTATGGTAGTCTCTTCCCTATGCCTTCTCTTTCCTTTCAAATTTTAATTGTGTATAAACTTCATCTCTGTATAGTTCCCACAGTTCTGAATATCACCCTTCTCCTAAATTCACACTCTTCTGGTATTCTCTCCTTTTCATTGATCTCCTGTATTAGACATCTACTCCCTTTTCTCCTAAACCCTTTCACACTTCTGCTGGTATTTCATTTGGTCCTGTTGTCCTTCTATTTTTCATTCTTTTCCGTATATCCTTTACTTCATCCCTCCTTATTCTTGATACTAGCCCCTCATTTTGGACTCCATCCCCAAATACTGCTCAAAGAATATAAAGAGGAACTGCAGGATTTTATTTCTATTGTGGACCAAGCCTGTGTCTGTTCATCTACTTGTGTTCATGTCCAGGTTTTTATAGTTTGTATGTTTGCTTCCCAGTAATAAAACTGAAAGTTAGGTAGAGCCATGCCACCTTTCACCTTAGGTCTTTGTAGGGTCGCCCTTTGGATACATGGATGTTTTGAATTCCAAATATATGAGATTATGTTTGAATCTGATTCCTTAAAAAAAGTTCTATTGATGGATATTGGAATATTTTGCAATAAAAAAAGAAGCTTAGGAAGGATAGTCATCTTAACAATGTTAATTCTTCCAGCTAAAGTGAGATGAACGGTTGACCATCAATGCAAGCCTTGCTTAATTTTTTCCATACTGACAGCGAGATTTTGTTGATAAAGAGCTTTATGTTTGCTTTTGATGTTTACCCCTAGGTATTTAAACTGATCTGCAATGATAAAAGGGAAGGTTTCCAATCTAATATTGTGTGCTTGAGAATTCACTAGAAAGAGCACACTTTTATTCAAATTAATTCTGAGACAATAAATCTTTTGAAATTCTGTTAGTGCTGTTAGGACTGCAGGCACAGTATATTTTGTGTGTCTGATATATACAGTACCATATCATCTGCATATAAAGAAATTTTCTGTTTAAGTCCTTCTCTGATAATCCTCTTTATCTCTTAAGCATTTTGACAGTGAACTGCCAGTGGCTCAATGGCGATTGCAAAAAGTAGTGGTGACAAGGGGCATCCTTGTCTAGTACTATGTTCTAATTTAAAATAGTCTCTAGCTTCTGTGAATGTTTCTAATAAAAGGGGAGCTGGCTGAGTGGAAAATTTCTTATAAAAGTCGACCAGGTAGCCATCAGGGCCTGCTGCTTTCCCACTGTTAAGTGACTTTATAGCATGTAGTAATTCTGATAGATTAATTATAAGATTAAATGGATAGATTAGAAATAGCTTGATCTTTTTCTCTCCCCCCACCCCCCCATTTTGCCTCCCCACTTGAGGCTAGACCACACTTCACAAAGACCGAGTCCTCTGAGATACCTAGAGACAGAGTACATCCAAAACAAAACAAGCCCCCCAGCAGTGGTGTATGAGGAATAAAATTGAGATATCTATTGCCAGTACAGTCCAATTACTATAAGCACTTTAGATAGTGAGATAGTAAAGCTAGGAAATGCTTTTACAAAAGTGACCCTGGATAAGCATAGTAAACCCTAATACAATAATAACAATAAACCAAAGGTATGATATTGAAGAGTCTCCTTTAGAAGAGAAAAAAAAGTATTAATTTCTCCACACATACACATAATTAAAGTATAAACTAAAAGTGTCAGAGAAGGAAAAAGGGTGTATAATTACAATACCAGAATCATTTCAAGTGCATCAAAAATAGTTAGTTTAAAATAGTCGGAATTAATGTTGTTAATACAAACTGAAGCCTCTGGATTGGTATACAGTAGTTTGATCCATGCATAATTGTTCGGGCCAAACCCAAATTTCTCCAGTGTAATGAAAAGGTAGTTCCATTCAATCATATCAAATGCTTTTTTTTTATTTCTGGGGTGTTTGACTTTGCAGGTGAATATATTACATTAAACAGGCATCGAAGATTGGAAGCTAAGTGTAGGCCTTTAATAAATCCAGTTTGATCTTGTGATATTACCGAAGGCAGCACTTTCTCCATCCTTGTACTAGGGCTTTGGAGAGTATCTTAACATCATTTTTCAGAAGTGAAATTGGCCTGTATGATGCACATTGTAATAAGTCCTTATTTTGTTTAGGAAAGACGGTGATTAATGCTTGGCGAAAAGTTTGATGTAGAATTTGATTGTCTCTAGCTTCTGTGAATGTTTCTAATAAAAGGGGAGCTGGCTGAGTGGAAAATTTCTTATAAAAGTCGACCAGGTAGCCATCAGGGCCTGCTGCTTTCCCACTGTTAAGTGACTTTATAGCATGTAGTAATTCTGATAGTGCCAAAGGTTTATCCAATTCCTTTGCGCTAAGTGTATCTATTTTTGGTATCTGTAATACATCCAGAAATGCATTAGATTGTGTCTTGTCTTGTTTAAACTCAGTAGAATAAAAGGATTTATAGTAGTCTCTAAATGTGTGCATTATATCTTTATGGTCAATGATTCTGTCTCGGTTTGTGTTTGTGATTGCTGGGATTGCATTGTGAACTTCTTGCTTGTGGATTTGTTGAGCTAAGATCTTATTATCTTTCTCTCCATGTTCATAGTAATGATGTCTTGACTTAAATATGAGTTGTTTAGTTTCTTTAGTTGTTAAGAGGTTGAATTCTGAATGCAGAGCCTGCTTTTTCCTATGAAGTGCCTCATTTGGACACCTGGAATGTTCTTGATCTATTCTAGTAATTTCGCTAATTAGCTCTGATACCTTCTTGGTTTTCAATTTATTTCTGTGAGAAAAATATGAGATATTCTGTCCTCTTAAGAAGGCCTTCATGGTTTTCCAGAGTATTCCTGCAGAAACCTCTGAGGATGTATTTGTCTCTAAAAAAATATTGATTTGCTAGGATTTAAATTCTGTACAGTTCTTATCTGCTAATAAAAGTGGATTAAGATGCTATCTCCGAGATGAGTATGTGAGGCAAAATGATTTTAGCTCCAAAATCAAAGGGACATTTGATCGTAGGCAAGAAATTGTTGTTTACTAATAAATGATTAATTCTTGAGTAGCAATGATTCACCGGTGAGAAGAAGGAATATGCTCTTGAGTTTGGGTTTAGAAATCTCCAGGGGTCTGATAAGTTGTGATCAGTTACAAACGGTGTAGTTGTGTTTGCAGTTTTGGATGTCATTGCCCCTGTGGCAGGGGACCTGTCTAGGTTTGGATTTAAAACACAAAGTCCCCAGCCATTTTAATTTTACAAGTGTTCACATTGGGAATGGATGCAAATACATTTTGCATGAATTCACCATCATCGACAATTGGTGAATAAATATTTATCAAAATCACTTTACAGTTAAATAAATTACCTATGACAATCACATATCTCCCTTCAGGATCAGATACTACATCTGATACTACAAATGAAAATGTTCTATGTATAAGAATTCCCACACCTCTAGTTTTCTTTGTAAGGCTAGAATGGAACATTTGGCCTGTCCAGTCTTTGTGAAGCTGAAACTGATCCTTGCTTAATAAGTGGGTCTCCTGTAGAAATACTATTTTAGCATTTAGACCTGTTAGGTGAGAGAATACTTTCTTTCTGTTTAATTCGTGACTCAGGCCTTTTACATTCCAGCTCACAAAGTTAACTGTCCGGTCTTGGAGACCTGGCTTCTGAACTTTTGTTGTCATTTTGTAGTCTTAACTGAAAATAAGACAACTTTGACCTTATTTTCCAAATTTCCCAGGAGTTTTTACTAGGAAGCCTGTTGTTACATTGGCCTTATAATTATAAGATTAAATGGATAGATTAGAAATAGCTTGATCTTTTTCTCTCCCCCCACCCCCCCATTTTGCCTCCCCACTTGAGGCTAGACCACACTTCACAAAGACCGAGTCCTCTGAGATACCTAGAGACAGAGTACGTCCAAAACAAAACAAGCCCCCCAGCAGTGGTGTATGAGGAATAAAATTGAGATATCTATTGCCAGTACAGTCCAATTACTATAAGCACTTTAGATAGTGAGATAGTAAAGCTAGGAAATGCTTTTACAAAAGTGACCCTGGATAAGCATAGTAAACCCTAATACAATAATAACAATAAACCAAAGGTATGATATTGAAGAGTCTCCTTTAGAAGAGAAAAAAAAGTATTAATTTCTCCACACATACACATATAAGTGTAATTAAAGTATAAACTAAAAGTGGCAGAGAAGGAAAAAGGATGTATAATTACAATACTAGAATCATTTCAAGTGCATCAAACAGCCAGTAAGATCTACTTTGTCACTCATGATCGTATTTCAAAAAAGTGTCGGGATCAATTTTCTTAACTCTTTCTCTGCTTCCTCCGTAGAGGTATAGATAAAATGCTTGCGTTGGATATCCACTTTCAGTTTGGCAGGGTACAGGAGACTGTATCTAATCTTGGCTTTCCGCATGCGCTGTTTAGCAGTTGTTTAGGGTGAGAAATCCGGGAAAATACAAATGTGATTATTTTCATATTTAAGCTGTTGTTTCTGTCTGAGAAGTAACATTGCATATAACTTAAATTGTAGTTTTTCGAAACGCACAATAAGACTCCTAGGTTAAGAGGTATTTGATCCTCATATGCCATAAGCTGTTGCTATCTCGGTGTCTGATTTACAGTCCTCTCCAATTATTTTAGACTACGAATTTCACTGAGTTTGGACTTTCACGATGCTCTGGGTGATCTTTGATTCTAATATTATTCCTTCTGTCTCCAAATTTTCTGCATTTGGAATTTGCAGTCATTGTTTTCCCATCAGCAGTAGATGCCAGGTGTTCGGCTGTTTCAGTCGGAGTCGTGAATGTTTGCTTAACATCTTCCATCTGAGCACCAAGTACTATCAGTTTATTTTCAAACTTATACGCATTTTCCTGAATTTGTTCCTCAATTTTTTCTAGCATACCTTTAAAGGGATTATTTACATGTTTCTTATCTTGTGTTTATTATCCTGCTACAGCTTCTCGTTTGTCTTGAGCATATCATTATTTTTTTTCTTTATATCTTTCTTGACCTCCTTTATATCTTAAGTGGTGGCTGCAGCCATTGCAGCAATCATTACCTTCAGTTCAGACAGATTGTTTCAGCCTTCGTGCTCTGCAGGTAAAGTGGCAAGCCCTGTTATAGCCGATGTACCTGGCTCATGAAAAGTAGATGAAAACATGGAAGGCAAGACCATTTCCAGTTTCAATGGATCTTCTGGAATTGATGAGCTATCATGACCTGCATTGCTTGCAAATTCACTCCCACTTTCGCTCTCGACTGGAGATGATGCAGATACTGGGAAATCTGTGCTTTTGCCTATCTGTTCCAGGTCAGTCTTTGTAAGGCCGTACCTTGAGTTTGGACTTGATGGCTGTCTAGGATGTCTAGGCTCGGGTGTAAATTTGAGTTTCTTTTTTGTTTATTTCTGAGCTCCTTTCTTACCGCTCATTTTCATATATGCTTGCATATAATATAATAGAACCTCCTCGAGTTGGGTAAATACAGGACACCACGGGATGATAAAAAAAAGAGAAAAATTAACATTGCTGCTAACGGAGTTCTGCTTCAGATGTCCATCTCCCGTAATGGACAAGACCAATTTCTTGACACTATTCATACTTACTGGTAGTCTCCAGTGCATTCCAGTGAATCCCTGAGATGGCGTAAGCTCTCTCTTTGGCAGAAAAGAGGTCTCACATAGAGTTCTCTTATATTTGATTTCTTCTTATTCCTAGATTTATGTTAAAACTACACTCCTCCTTTGAGTGACCTATTAATTAAACTCTTCATATTTGGATGCTTTCTTAGTGTTTCACAAAATTTCTCCAGCTCTACATGGTGCTGGTCTCCGGGTCAAAGAGACTCCATTGGATAACCAAGTCATCGAAAATGAGGAAGAATCTTCTGTGGCGATCCAATTGTGAATTGAAAACAACATAACAATCCAACAACTAGGAAATCACGCAACAAGAAACCACATTTCATAAGTTGTCCCACCAATGCTTTCTGCTAAGGCCAGTTTGGCGCTTCAGATGGAGCCTCTTCCAGACCTTCACATCAGAGCAGTGTTATAGGATTTTTATCTATTTTATTATAATGTAACTCACTGAGGCAGCCTTCTGCCTCAGCCAGGTGCGGCACTATTCCAAAGTGGTTACTTCAAAATCACTTCACCAAAATCCTTGGTTTATGAACCAACAACACAGGTCCCCCAACCTGGAGAAATAAATAAATTGTGTTTTGCCTCCCACCCTTCACTGGCTTTACCGGAAGAAATAAAGACCCACAGTGAAGCAACATCAGAAGACTTTTGCCTGTCTGTCAATTCTCCAAAATTATACTTCCAATATATTGGGAGATTGTTCATAGGCACCTATAAGTACTTATAAGATTTTGCATTTATCTGCTGTTTACAATAATCAATAATTCCTCAATTCAATCCCTTAGTTCTGCATTCTCACTGTTCTTTCTGTTGCATTGAGTTAACCCTTCAGTTACACTCAATCCTTTTCCTTGTGTTTAATAATTAATGATGTTATAGCTTCATATATTTTTATTTGTAATAAATTGTAAGAGATTATTAAATAAATTATTAACTAAAAATTCCATAAGCACATTAAAAAAATGACTTCTGTCTGATTATGTTTCTGCTCTACACCCTTAAGACAATTTCTCCCTCTTGTTTTCTTCTTCTGGTTGCAATTAATTCATTTATCAAAATGGTTATGACTTGAACAGAAATACTTCAAAATTGTTGGATTATGTGAGACAGTTCAGTTTTCAATTTGACAAGTTATTATTGCTTTTGTTGTCAATTTTTTACTTATTAAACCTTAAACAGTACAGACTCATTCTTTACACTTGCCACATACATTATTGTATATAATATTGCATATAATATTATTTTTTATATGTATAGGGTAAGAAGTAACCTCTAGGATGAGAGGCTGAGTCTCAGAGAGGGAGCATCTTATAACAAGAAAGTATCGGCTATCTTAGTCAACCACAATATATAAGCAGGGATGAATCAAGTTGATTGTTGTTTAGCTAAAATGGACCAGTTCAATAAGTCC
This sequence comes from Polypterus senegalus, assembly GCF_016835505.1. Taxonomy (NCBI): domain Eukaryota; kingdom Metazoa; phylum Chordata; class Cladistia; order Polypteriformes; family Polypteridae; genus Polypterus; species Polypterus senegalus. The sequence goes on along the minus strand of NC_053165.1, from coordinate 144,246,414 downwards.
ATTTACAATTGTGTAAACTGTTACTCTGAGTGTGGATGCAATAATTTAAATTATTGTGGACATAAATAAAAATCTGGTCATTCTGATCCTTGTGCATTATATTGAAAGAAAAGACCAAACTGAGCATGGCTTTTATGAGTTCATCCTGAACCTATTTTATGTTTTGCCAATCAGTTATTCTACCTTTAATAGGCTGGTGCAAAAAATACCTGTTGTAAAGCCATAAGACATTTTGATTACGTATATACACACGTGTTCACAATTATTATAATTCTTTGTTAATATTTCAGAAGCATTCTCTGCCACATTCATTTATTCTCTAGGTACAAAAACTGATCTAGCAATATTAGCAGATGAAATGGGATGAAGGGGAAAAATCCTGAAAGAAGGAAATTAGCGATCAAATCTGAAACAACCAACCCTTTAACATATTTTATGATTGACTATGGAAGAAAACTGACACTTATCTATAAACCTACCAAAAGAATAAAGGAAATGGGGCATTCAAGAACATTATTATTATATGTTAAAGAGTCCTTGAGTGGAAGTATAGTATTTTCAATATGGACAATAAGGAAATAAAGTTTAAAAAGCAGTGAATGGATAAAACGTCTTTAAAGCATTTCTAGCTGCATTTCCTTGTGTTGTCAACACATTATCTAAAGACACCACTGTAAATTTTACTTTTATACTCGTCTGAGCAAACACAAAGAAGTAGCCCATGAGAGAAGAAGTTTGACCACAGATGTATAGTAAGATCTGAAAGCCATTTGAAACAAAAGGATTGTTTGATGTAATGGGAAGAATGTCATATAATTTTCCAACCCACTTAATCCTTGATCCATTGGTCATGGTAGGTGCTGGTGCCTATCTCAGCTAGCAAAGGTACAAGGCTGGAACAAACCCTGGACAGTGCGCCAACCCATCGCAGGGTGACTGATTATGGTTGTAACCTCAAATTAAAAAAAAAAATAAATATAGAGACAATCTGTTGTGAGATCCCATTGCATTATTTCATTTCACTCTCACTAATCCTGAGTTGTTCCTCTGTCCCTTCACATGACTTATGGTAAGAAGTGTTATTTGTCTTAATTCAAATTGTGGATTACAAAACAAACCTTTGAATAAAGAACAAACAAACAGAAATTGTGCTCTAAAAGTATAGAGTAGTAGTAACCACCTAGTTTGTGCCACACTACTTGTGCTATTCTTTTTTTTTTCATATTTGAAGGAAAAAATGGGATTGGTGGTATGGTATGGACAGTAAGCTTTATGAAGATAAAAACTGGGATATAAAAGGATGCAAAAGATAATACAGAATGTAATACAAAGTACAAATAAAAGAGCAAAGACCTGATTCCAGAGGTTCTATTTTTCCCTCACCTTGTCCCCTCTTCCTTTTGACAGCTGAGTGCTTCCACTGCTCTCTATATAACTCTGCATTCATCTAAACTCTAGTAGTGAGGTGGGTTAAAAAGCCATTTTGAAGTATCTTCTATTTGACATCAAAACTTTCATTGTGGGGTTAGAGGTGGACATTTACCTACTACTGGGACATCAAGCTAGACTTCCCACTAGTTGCTGACATTGTCCTTGGAAAGTTAAGTCTTTAGTGGTCCATAAACATCCAATTATTTAAGACTGTATAGTAGCTGCTTGGTGTTGCAGAGGGGTAGCACAGTACCAAAACGTTTTTTCTTTGGACCATACATCCCTAAGAATTAGGAGGTGCTGTCTGTTACCTCTAGTACTTTGGTTACACTTTTGTTTAAGCACTGCAAAAGTGCATGTATTACTGATTTACTATTAGTTAACAAGACTTTGACAGAAGCTTCTTACAAAGCATCAGTAAAGTGTTAATTCTTTGCAATGTGACCTACTAACCAAACTTCACTTTGGACTGCTCTTTGGTAGCTTCACTGAGACACATTTCTTGTGATATTACATATTCAGTATAAGACCTGTGAATGTTTCATATTAACAAGTAATTTTAATATCATATGAATATGCCACACTGCACAGATATGAATAACTTATCTACTTATGTTTTAAAAGTGTTATGTAGACCAAAAGAAGTTTTTGTTAAGGCCTTGTATACATAACAGTAAATGATTAATAGATGCATTGTTGCCATACCTAAACTAAAGTGTTACCAGTGTTTCTTTCTTTATCAGTCTTAGTTGTAGAAGTAAAAATGTCATTGTACTAAGTACACACAACAATTTAACACTAGAATCTTTTCAAAATTTGTTTCCTTGATCACCCTATTTTTCCCAAGACGTGAAGGAAATTCCTATAGCCTGGCCCCCCATAGATAGCCGCCTTGTTTTACAAATGTGTCAGTTAGCGTCACTCACCCATTCCCCATTCAGCCAGACATTTGCCCCTCCTGACACTTATGCTCTGTGTTTCGCGGTGCCAACCTGAATCCTCTCCCCAACAGGTCAAGTCTGCATTGAAGATTTGAAAAGACTTGTAAGGAATTATATAGGCAATGATATATTGTTGTTTGAAATACTGTACATTTCATGTGTGTTCCATTTCTACAATCACCTGTGTAAATGAATGGTGAAACAAGAAATGTTAGGTCTTGTAGACACAAAGCAAAGGTAGGTTACTAAATGATTGTTTAAACTAGAGTATGGGTTGGTTTAGAACTGTACATAAAGAAACAAATAACAGTGTAAAACTGAAAATGCATAGTAAAAAGAAAAAGTAAAATGAGTAACACATTAAAAATTGCTTGCCTTAATGCTAGAAGTATCAAAAATAAAACAAGTGAGTTGGAGTTGTATGTAGCAGAGCATAATTATGATGTTATATCAAAAAGAAACCTGGCTAAATAATGAAGATGAGGATGAGAAAAACATAGAGGGATATACATTTTTAGGAAGGATAGACAGAAAAGAAACATAGATGGGGTTGCTATTTAAGTTAAATAGAATTGAATGATGACTTCCATCTTAGGGAGGATGTCTGGTTTAGTCTGGAAAACATTAGGGGAAGAAGTCTTATTTTGGGAGTGTGCTATAGATGCAGCCAGTAATTTTAATGCACATCTTTTTAGTAATGTTAAAATGGCAATTTTATAGGGGGATGTTATAGTCATGAGGAACTTAATCTGAATATTAACTGGGATAACCTTGCAAATAGTGGAGCACAAGAGCAGGAGTGTTTAGAAGTAATCAGTGACTGTTGTCTAACACAGTCTGTTAAAGCACCAGCACAAGATGAAGCCTGTCTAGATTCAGTAGTTTTGTTATAATTAGGATAGAATTAAGGGTATAGAGGTGATGGAACCATGAGGGTCAAGTGACCATAAAATAATACAATCCTCAGAATTTTCAAAGAGTACAGATGCAAAGACTAAAACTCTTCAGACTGACTCTACGTTACTCGGGGCAGTACAGCGTGAGCATCAGGACTAGTGAGGGAGGGAGTGTGAGTCGAAGTGGCACACTTCAAGTGTTAGGTAAGTAAAGTGCAGTTTTTCTCTGGAGGCAGATGATCGAAAATACACTGAAGCCAAGCATTATATTAATTGTACTCGTACTAGTCACGAAGCTGTGAAATCTACAGAAGAGTATTAGGGCCATAGAAAAGACAAACAATTAGGGATATAGTGATGAAAATAAAAGTTCTATTTCGTGATTAAAAGTGATTAAAAGTTGAAAATTCTACTTTAAAGTGAGAACGTCGAGATTAATCTCATAGTTTTTGGCATTAAAGACGGAATTTCGTATTGATCTCGAGATTTCCACTTTGATCTTGTAGTTTATTTTGTGATTAAAGTAAAACAACGAAAACTTCGATACTACTAGTGTGCACAGATCCTTTTGTGTTTAAAGCAGCACGTTATTCTAAGTTCTCCTCGACCTTGTGAGTCGCTGTGTTTTTAAACTGGCTTCCTCTTACAATGAAAGGAGCCGCATGCAGCGATCGCCATCGATGATATTACATTGGTATTACTTTAATGATGAAGTGAATTAGAGCATATATAATTCATTTTAACTTCATTTAAATAATTTATATCAACATGTCAGGAGCATGGTGACTCAGTGGCAGAGATGCTGCCTCCCAGTAAGGGGGTCACGTCCCGGGTGTACCCTGCCTGGAGTTTGCATGTTTTCCAGTTGGGTTTCCTTTTGGGGGGACTTTCTTCATTGCAACCGTTCTGTCTCCATAAAACTTACAAATTCCTATCTTTCCGTTTTCTTTCTCCACATAGCCTATCGCTACAAAATAAACGTGGCCTGTAAAACCAGCTGCACACTTAGAACAATGGTTCTTCAAAACTTTAAAGGAACATTGAGAAAAATTTGTTATACATGTTTGCTTGTTCCAACCATGCAACCAAGCATTGTTCGCTAGACAGGAACAATCCCTGGATGGGATGCCAACTCATCACAGGGAGCAATATGAGAGCACATATACAATCGCGTAAATATTGCATCCTCATATCCACTAATATGCATGACTTTGGACGGAAACTGGAGCAAACCGGAGAAACCGTCCAGGACAACATGCAAAATCCAGGCATTATCTAAATGTGGAAGCATGTTGTGGACAGCACAGTTATCAGTCAGAAACCAAATCATCCTTTTCTTCTTCTGCGTATTGTAAGGTTTCTGAACCCTTTTGAGACCACCCCGACCCAACGGGACGACATGCGGAAGTGCGTCCCAAAGCGCGATTGCCACATCTGTGGAGGATTATTTGTCAGTTGCCAGGGCAGGGTAACCGCAGGCTTACAGCGCTGCAGTGGAGTGCCACAAAAGCAAATCCTAAAAGATTGTGGTCGCGCTATAAGTCCCTGTCTTGCACCCCTAAACACGAGGCTGAGTCTCAGTACTTTAGTAAAACCAGCTTTATTCAGCTTGAAACAGGAACGACACAGTTATTTATTGTAGTGGGATCTGCCACTCTCCTATACACAGACACAGCAGTCAGACACGGTTGTGACCGGGGGCCTCATGTATAAACGGTGCGTACTCACAGAAATGTTGCATAAGAATGTTTCCACGTTCAAATCGCGATGTATAAAACCTAAACTTGGCGTAAAGCTACGCACATTTCCACAGTACCTCATACCCTGTCGTATGCAAATTCTTCGCTCAGTTTTGCAGACTGGTGGCACCCAGCGTCAAAGCAGTGCTACTGTTCCTGTGTGATTTATCTTTCTTTTTCAGATCCACATTACTGATGTGGCTTTATAAATACACTGAAATTAACCGTATATTGTTTATTAATTTAATACATCTGATTGTAATTAACCTGTTACAATATAATGGTCCATGGAATGGTCAAACTATTCTAAATACCATAACTGCTTTAACGTTGTTACTCTCACTGCACCTTCTTCTTCTTTAAGCTGCTCCCATTAGGGTTTGCCACAGCAGATCATCTTTCTCCATATTACTCTAATTGCACCACTCGGAGCAGCTGATCCGAAAGAGAATTATCGGTATACAGCATCAAGCAAATGCTGCCTCGGCCATGCTTCCTATTTGAACTGCTTCTCACATGGCAAACACTTCAAACCTTTTCTGTACGGACCTCATGGTTTAGAAAGAGTTTCATCCCAAGAGCTCTAAACACACTCAATCAGTCCATCAACTGCTCCTTGTAGAACTGCTTGTACTTAAAAGTACAATCACCTCATTGTAAACTTGCACTACAGTTATAATATTGTACAACCTGAGCCACTTTATAAAGCGCATATTTAAATATGATGATGATATTTTTAAGATGAAATGCAGCAAAATATGTTTATTATATTATACAGATAAAACTTTAACTTCATTTAAATAATCTATATTGTTAATAATTAAAGGACATGGTGTTGCTACGCTAGCAAGGATCTGGCGCTCCGCTCACGATTGTTCCTGCCTCGCAGTGTATGCTTCACTGGGACTGGCGTGAAGGATAGAATAATTAAACATGTACTATGAAGATATTTCAATGTTTCTTAAAAGTTTTGAAGAATCGACGTTATAAGCTTACAGATGGCTTAACGTCTATTACAGAGCTGATTGTGTGGCGATCGGTTACTTGGAGAAAGAAAAGGAAGGACAGGAATTGGAGGTTAGTACGTTTGAAAGAGACAGTACTGCAGGGGCGGCCTTAAGCATGTGCAAACTGTGCACCTGTGCTAAAAATGCAGCTGCAAATTTTGGCAAAAGTTAAATGCTTGTGTCATGAGCACGAGGCGGCTATGCAGTGTCCGCAACGGACGTGGCCATCCGCCGTGCATAAGATACCATATTGACATTGGCGGGCAAAGGGGCCACCTATGCTTTCTCTGCTCAGGACCGCCATGAACCTAGAGCCGCCCCTGAGTACTGCTGCAATAAATTATTTCATCGAAGGTCACGCACAATCACTGCGCCACCGTGAAGCCCATGTTTAATGACAGGCTTTAACTCCAATCATCATGAAAATGATATCACGTATACAGTACATCTCAGTATTTTAGTTATTCAGAGAGCTGTAATATCACAAATGAAATGGATTCTGTGTCCTGTCGGAGGAAGAGAGCCGGTTTAAGAAGCACATAGTGATTCACACATATAGAGCACATAGAAGAACACATACAAAACAAAGCATTTAATGTGCCACTTTAATTACGATGTGATTTGAGAAACTGGTTAATTAAACCAAATTATTTTAAGATGAAGTTTATGATATTCTACTTTAATGACAAAATAAACTACATGATTAAAGTGGAAATTTCGAGATTGAAGTTGACATTTCGTGCTTTTTTCCCCACTGTGTGCCTTTTTTTTCTCTGTACCCTAATAAGCTTTTCACGATAACTTTGATATCTGACAACTTCTTTTTTTATTTCGGGCACTGTGTAACTTTGTGAACTTGAGCTTTCGAGTTTCTCTTACATGCTATGTCAGTCAATCAACTTTCTTTTGTTGTTTATACCACTGTTTAAACCAACAAATAGTACGTTTTTCCTTGCCTCCACTTGGTATTCACTGAAATTCTTCCATTTTCCCTCTTGCTTTTCCCATTGTCTTTTCACAGAACACTGAACTTAAGGGTTATTTGTATTGATTTGCATATTCAAAGAGATGTAATTCTGGGAGGAGTTGGGGCGGGACTGCAGGCGCACGCACGAGCATTACTTTTCACGCTGACCGGGATTTATGTAGAGGAAGAACGCGGAAGTTGGAGAACGCACAGATTTATGCATCTGTTTTTTTTCTGTGCGGAAGCACATTTAGGCTTTTGTGCTTATGTCATGTTATAGTGTGAGTTCTACGCACGGCGTTATGCATGAGGCCCCAGGTTAGTTTCCAAGTAATAGTGTTTCCTGCATTTACAATGTACCTTGCATCACCCATCAAGATCTTTTCTGATTGCTTTGCTGGCGAGCCACAGTAGAGCATTGAGCCGACTCTTGCCCCAGCAACGAATAAGCAGTCTTCCACAGACGCAGTGATTGCACTTTGGGATGCTCTTCGGCATGTTGTCCAGTTGATGGAGGTCCCAACGGAGTTTACAAACCTCACATTTTCTTGTATGTGTGCCGCATTCATAGGAATGTTTCTTGAACAAGTATCACTGAACCACATAAAAATTGCTTTTTTGATATCTTCAAATGCAGCAGTTCGCATACGTTTGCAACCCAATATTTTTCTTCTTTTTTTGCTCGGTCTTTCAAGAAAGTTCACAGTGTCGATGGCAAAATTCCGAATTCACTGGCAACATCTTCTTTCTTTTTGCTGGAATCGAGAACCGCAAAAAATTAGTTTTTTTTTTTTTTACTATGAACTGTTGTTATTTTTTCGTGTCTGCCATTTCTATAAGAGGGTGACAATGAGTTAAATTCCAATGTATATTTTTCAAATGTTGACAAGCAATAAGCAAAAGGTATCACTGAAAACCACAGAAAACATAAATAGCAAAAAAAAAAAACAGTACGAGGAAAGTTTGAAGAAAGAAAATCTTTTTTACAATGTTTCTTTTGGGGATCGTTGTGCACAACTGAGCTGCTACCACAGAACTAACTGCTCTGTGGATGATTCATTCAGGCATTTCAATGTCTTTTGGGCACTTCGTTGTAATGAAAATATCTGCTGAATGTATTTCATAGTAACAAGATTTCTATAGACTCGTGTCATATGAGCAAACTGTCGGGGCCATAAAAATACTTTGTTGTAAAGATATTCATTGTAACAGAATTTTACCTGTATATAAAATCCGATGTTTGTCTGTCTGTACGTCTGTTCGCTTTTCACGAGAGAACTATTTAATGGATTTAGATCAGGTTTTTTTCTATAATTTGCTTGAACATTCTGGTTGATTGTACAACTCTCATTTTGCTATGTATCATAGTTCGCTTGTGGTACCGTTTTATTTGCGCAAATCTGAGTTCCATGCAATGGGCCGAAGGGAGGGGTCTTCCTCACTGACTTGCCAGCCTCAAGGCATGTTCCTTAACTCCGCTTAGCTAGCAAATGAGCATACAATTGAATTCAACTTTGTTTGATATTTAAAATAAAGTGTTACTGAGGTCTTGATGAGTTTAAGTCTGGATATTCTCCTAAGTGTATGCCACATTGAAAAGATAGATTGCAATTCAGATTGTGGACTGTGATTTTGTGTTAAAAGGATCGTGATATGATATTCTGGAAATATCATCCACCCCTAATTTGACTAATCAAGTTTTCAAATTTATGTAGGATTCATTAAACCCTATGGCGAGCTACTTGGAAAGGGGTTGCGAGCTACCAGTAGCTCGTGAGCGATGTGTTCGAGACCCCTGCCTTAAACCAACACAAATTACCCTTAACTGTCTCCTGTTTCATCATAGCATAACTATTCAGTTACCTTATTAATGTAATTTTTCACTTTATCAGTTTTCTTTGTATAGCACACATATTTGTGAAGGTTGTTTTTAAACATTTCCAGCTGTCTCTTTAAATTTAATTGTTATACAAAAGGTGTGTCCAGCATTTAACAAAGTGTTTACATACCACTATGAATTTCAAGGTGTCCTGTGCAGTAATGCATGTGTGACTCAGTTGTCTATCTTCAAGAATCGAATATTTGCACCTTCTCCTTTACTTATTTTCTTGTCTGCAATGAAACAGCATTATTTCTTTCCTAAATAATAGTTTTTTATAAATACACAGCTAAAGCTAAATTCAGATTTAACTGATAAACTTCTACTTTAAAAATTAGAGACAAAAAGAATAGCAAACTTACATATCTTCAAATCCTCTCTAATAACAAATACAAATTATATTTATACCAGATGCAGTCTTTACACGTGCTCCTGAAGTGAAGAACATAAATACTAATATACAAAAAGAAAGAATTTGAATTAAAAATAAAATGTCAGCTATTACAGTGATCCCTCGCTATATCGCGCTTCGACTTTCGCGGCTTCACTCCATCGCGGATTTTAAATGTAAGCATATCTAAATATATATCACGGATTTTTTGCTCGTTCGCGGATTTCTGCGGACAATGGGTCTTTTAATTTATGGTACATGCTTCCTCAGTTTGTTTGCCCAGTTGATTTCATACAAGGGACGCTATTGGCGGATGGCTTAGAAGCTACCCAATCAGAGCATGAATTACGTATTAACTAAAACTCCTCAATGATATACGATGTGCTTCCCGTGCGGTGCTTGATTGTTTGCTTTTCTCTGTCTCTCTCTCTCTCTGACATTCTTTGCGCCTGACGGAGGGGGTGTGAGCAGAGGGGCTGTTTGCACAGAGGCTGTTTGCCTAGAGGATACGGACGCTCCTTTAAAAAAATGCTGCTTTATCGCGGTGCTGCGGCATACTTAAAAGCCCAAAAGCACGTATTGATTTTTTGATTGTTTGCTTTTCTCTCGCACGCTCTCTCTCTCTCTCTGACATTCTCTGTTCATGACACGCATTCCTTTGAAGAGAAGATATGTTTGCATTCTTTTAATTGTGAGAAAGAACTGTCATCTCTGTCTTGTCATGGAGCACAGTTTAAACTTTTGACTAAAGGGTGTTATTTCATGACTAGAAGGCTCTAATAATATTAACAGTGTGGGAGAGTTTATAAGGGCTTAAAATATATAAAAATAACCATACAAACATATGGTTTCTACTTCGCGGATTTTCATCTATTGCGGGGGGTTCTGGAATGCAACCCCCGCGATCGAGGAGGGATTACTGTATAAAGATATTTAGTTTAGGGTGTTTTAATCAGGGCTACATGGTGGCGCAGTTGGTAGTGCTGCTCCCCCACAGTTAGGAAACCGAGGTTCGCTTCCCTGGTCCTCCCTGTGTGGAGATTGCATGTTCTCCCTGTGTCTGCTTGAGTTTCATTCTTGTTGTTTATGTGTGTTTTGGTGCAAATTGTAATATTCAGAGTTCACAAAATAAACAGTCTTTTTCCAGGATATTCACAGAATGGCATTATTAGGCCACTTTGAGGAGTTTCACATTTCAAATCCAGCCTGCTGAGAGACAGACTCGTATGAGGAGTCAGAGATGAGTCTCGTTAGAGGTGTCTCTTAGTGAAATCAAACTTAACCTTTGCCTTATAGCTCTGGAAGAAGCACTTGGATATGAGGCTGCATCACTACAGTCAAAATAAATTGAATCATCTATTAAATTGTGCACATCAGACACTCATCAGCTGCTAAATAGAGACCCAAAAGCAAAATCTTATTCCCTAAACTCAGACACTTTGAACTCATCTCAAGGAAATTGCAATAGTTGTGGGGGGAAATCACAGATGTGATATTTGTTCTTTCAGAGATGTTGTGTGTGATAAATATAAGCGCCTGAAGCATCTACAGAGAGTATGTCGACAGGGGTCTTATCCAGAGAAAGGCAAGCCAGCAAGTGCAAGTGCATCTCACAAAGTAGAAGAAAGAGGCAGGGCATCGCAGAGAGGTTTGAAAATGGACATGATACAAGTGTATGTTCTGCAGAAATCATCAAATGTGTGGGAGCTTGTACAACCAGACTGCTCAGTCAAGGTACATTATAGGAAGGACAGGTTATTCACACCTTATTATTGTTAAGGGACAAAAGGCCAGTCTACTTGGTGTAGAGTGGTTCAAACCTCTAGGTATTCAGTTAACAGGAATACACAACCTTGCCACAGACCTAATGCAGACAGTTCTTAAAGACTTTGTGAGTTTGAAGAGGGTTTGGTCAAATTTAAGGGTACACCAATATCTTTTCAGTTAGACCCCAATGTAGCACCTTTATACTTTAAAACCAAGACCTGTTGCTGTTGCTCTCCGCCCATAAATAGAAATACAGCTTGATCGTCTAATGAAGCAGGGTGTACTAGTTTTGGAAATTCAACCAATTTTGGGCACCCCCTATTCTTCCAGTATTAAAATCGAATGGTAAGGTTGAATATGTGCTGACTACAAATCCTCAATTAATAAGGCATTACAGAAGCACCCATACCAGATTCCATCCATCAATCAGATACTTACTACATTAGCAAAATGAAGAGTTTTTGCAAAACTAGACCTGGCACAGGCATATCAACAATTGTCAGTGGAAGATGCAGCTGTCGATGCGCAAACCATAATTACTCACAAACGTGCATTTGTAAAATCAATTTTAAACAGCTGAGTCTCAAAACTGGACAAATTGTCTACAGTCAAAAGTCTACAACCCCACACCCTCGACCATCGATTCTACAGTAGGTGAACTAAAAAAGGTACAAGCAGGAGGGGAGAGATCATGGCGATAAATTTGGGTTGCAAGCACTTAACTAAATCTGTGACATAATTAGAAAGTTCATGTTCCATCCATTTTCCAACCCGCTGAATCAAAACACAGGGTCACGGGGGTCTGCTGGAGCCAATCCCAGGCAGGGTGTCAACCCACCGCAGGACACACACAAACACCCAGCACACACTATGGCCAATTTAGAATCACCAATCCACCTAACCTGCATGTCTTTGGACTGTGAGAGGAAACCAGAACGCCCAGAGGAAACCCACACACACACGGGGAGAACATGCAAACTCCACACAGGTAGGAGCCGGGAAGTGAACCTGGGTCTCCTAACTGCAAGGCAGCAGCACTACCACTCCGCCACTGTGCCACCCAAAGTTCAGGATGCGAGACGTAAAAAAGTCATTTAAAATAAATGATTTGTTGGCTACGGACTGAACGTTCATTAAGGCCATCTTCACAGAGCAGTTTGAAGGTGTTTCACAGTCTTTCTGATTGGTCTTTATCATACGTGAGTATTGAAGTGAGCGAAGGTTATCAAAGTTAACTCCTCCGCCCTTTGCACTTGATCCACAGAGAGAAAATCCAATAGCAGAATAAATAGTACGAATTAAATTGATGGTCAGAGAACCGGAGGGCATACTCCAGCGCAGCCTCTGACGAGAACTGTGATGTATATAGCGGGGCTGTCTTAAAATTCCTAGGGCAACACATTGATTATATAATCCAGCTCCTAGGCAAGGTGTCCACTTCAAACTCCTCAGCTCAACGGATGAATAAGCAAGCGCCATGAAAATTCACACGTTTTAGACCATAAGCTGAAGAATAGGGGATCAGATGCAGAAAAAAATAGTATAAAATAAAAACTAGTCACTCTTCATGCGGCCACCTGCTCCCCAACATACCACCTTGGCATAAAGGTTCAGAAAAATTTTAGTCAGCCAGCCCCATGGCAGAACAGACAGACAACCTAACAAAACCCGAAAGAAAGTTGCAACTTACTCATGGTATACAGGGTTATACCAAACTGTCTTGAGCAAGAGAGGGCTCGTGCAAACCCAAGACAGCCAGCGAGATCTTTAATAAAGGCAATGGAAGAACTGCAGGTAGATCTCCAAACAATCGTACGTCTCCAAAAGGTTCAGGAGAAAAAATAAACTCAGAAGGTCACAATCAAGAACATGAAGAAGGATCCAACAACAAAAACAACAAAAACAAGATCCTACAACAAAAAAGCGCACCAGCGTTCGCCCAACCGGTAACTGGAAAATCTAATTTTTCAGATAAATTGTTAACTTTGTGTAGTGCTGCTGCCTCTCAGTAAAGGTGTCACATCCCGCGTGTTCCCTGCCTGGAGTTTGCATGTCTTGCTAATGGGTTTCCTTCTGGATGGGCTTTCTTCATTGCAGCCGTTCTGTCTCTATTAACCTTGCCAACCCTAACTTCCTATCTTTTCGTTTTATTTCTCCACATAACCTGTCACCACAAAATAAATGTGGAATGTGAAACCAACTGGAAACTTAGAACAATGATTCTTAAAACTTGTGAAGGAGCATTGAAAAGTCTTTATTATACTTGTTTGATTATTCCGTCCATCCAGGATCGCACCTGTCCCAGCAACCATAGCACCTAAGGCAGGATCAATCCCTGGACGTGGCACCAGCTCATCGCAGGGGGCAATATGAACACACACATACACACGTGTCAATTTTGCATCACCAAATCCCCAAATATGCATGACTTTGGACGGAAACTGGAGCAAACCAAAGAAACCCACCAGGAAAACATGCAAACTCCAGGTAGGGAACACCAGGGACTTGACTTTGTTGCTTGACTCCATTACTGCAAGACAGGAGCACTACCACACCACCACCAGTAAATATTTAACTTCAACACACTGTTGATTATTGGACAGAGCTCTTCATCCGCAGCTCAATAAAGCTTGCAGTTTGGATCATATGGCACTTCCTTCCTGCTCCAGGTGCTATTAAAAATTACATTGTTATCTCAATCACTCTAGATATGAAGACAAAGTATAGAAAGTTAAAAGAAATGTGGTATTAATTAAAGACAAATAGTACAAGTAGAGAAAAAAATGAAAGAAAATGTAGATAGAAAAGTCTGGATATATATCGTCTTTCGAAAAAGTTTATGAAAAGTTAAAGATGTTAAAGATGGATGCCCTGGGCAACTTGTGATCTAGCACTCGAAGTTATTCATGAGATGCTTTGCTGACGATCAGTTGGAAATGGCAGCACGTTGCTGACACTCTCTTCTGACGTCGCTCTTCTGTCATCGCTGTTTTCCTCTTCTACTTTTGACATCGCTTTCAGATGAGACATATTTATTATAAAATTTCCATGGGGGTTTCTCAACATGTGATTATTACATACTCTGATTAGCTGGCTGTCAATATGATGGATGATTTTGCTCAAACTCTTTAATCTGTTAGAGTAGTCCATTTCCCAAACAATACAGTTTTTGATGTTTTATGAGCCTTCCTTTCCCAAGCAGTGAACCAATTTAGTTCTGGTGCCTTTCCCTTCACAGGTTATAAAATCATCAATACATCTTGAGGCTTCTCCAGAATTCCTGCTCAATTCAAATAGATGGATCTGTGATACAATTCAGGAAAACAGAATGTTTTGATGTTAAATGACCCATGCAAGTGTCCTGTATTTAAGTTCATCTTGTTTGGCTTGACCAAAATATAATGAAAATATAGACTAAAATTGCAGATTTTGCACACCTCAACCATCGCTTACTGTAAATCTGGGCACATTTTGAAGTGACTGGGTGAAAAACACCATAGCTAGTCTGTTTTGATATTAGCACCGGAAGTGAGGTAGCAGGCTTACGTGGAATCCAGAAGAGAGTGTGCATATAGTCCATCGCAAGAATCAAAAATGTATATGAAATACAGTATGTGGTGCTGGTATTGGAATAACACCTTATATTACTTTTTTTTCTTCTTCTTTTGGCTGCTTCCGTTAGGGGTTGCCACAATGGATCGATCATCTTTTTCTATATCTTCCTGTCCTCTGCATCTTGCTCTGTTACACCCATCACTTGCATGTCCTCTTTTACCACATCCATAAACCTTCTCTTAGACCTTCCTCTTTTCCTCTTGCCTGGCAACTCCATCCTTAATATCCTTTTCCCAATATACCCAGCATCTCTTCTCTGCACATTTCCAAACCAACACAATCTTGTCTCTCTGACTTTGTCTCCCAACTGTCCAACCTGAGCTAACCCTCTAATGTACTCATTTCTAACCATGTCCCTCCTCGTCACACCCAGTGCAAATCTTAACATCTTCAACTCTGCCTTCTGCTTTTGGCCAGTGCCACCGTCTCCAACCCATATAACAAAGCTGGTCTCACTACCGTCCTGTAGACCTTCCATTTCACTCTTGCATGTACCTGTTTGTCACAAAAACAATGAAAATGAGAAAACAATACAAAAATGCAGAAATCATGCAATCTCACCATAAAGAGTGTCTGGGCCATGGTTTGAACCCTGGACTTGAGTTATAAAGAAGCAGCTCTAACCAATTTATCTTTTAATGTAGTAGCAACTACTAAATGATTTATGGCCTTCTTGATGTTTATTGTGCATGATAAGGCAAACAGAGAAATAGAAAGAAGAAAATAGTTTGAAACAAAAGAATTACTGTGCACAAATTCTCATATCCTTTGTCTGGCTAGGACATTTATTCTTTGTGAGTAGTTTAGTAGAGCAGACTAGACAATTGTTAGCTTGACAATTGCGAAAAACTGTCCTTGAATAATGCTTAAAGATGTAACTTCATACATGTGAAGATATCTTCACTTAGTGATACTAGTGATGAAGAATAAAAAAAACGAAACTGTTGTGTGTAATATAAAAACAGCCATTTGAAATACAAGGTTGAATCACAGTGGATTTAATTTGGCTTTTTTTGAGATTGACAACAGAAAAGATTATTAAATGTCAAACTAAAAACAGATTTCTGCAAAACCATCTAATAAATTACAGATTTAAAACACAAAATATTTGATCACAAGAGTATTTATCCACTTCAGGTCAATATTTAGTCAATGCACCGTTGGCAGCCATGACAGCTTTGAGTCTATGTGCACATCTGCTGTTTTCCACATTCTTATTTGCTAAACTGCCCAAGCCCAGTCAGGTTGCATGGGGATCATGAATGAACATCCTTTTTCAAGTCCAGCCACACATTCTCAGTTGGCTTGAGATCTGGACTCTGACTATATGACATTAACACTGTTGTCTTTAAGCCATTCCTGTGTGTCTTTGACCTTATGCTTGTGGTTGTTGTCTTGCTGGAAAACAAATTTTCTCCCACAGTGTCAGTTTCTTGCAGACTGAGACAGGTTTCCCTCTAAAAGCTATTTTTTCCTGTATGTTTTCTTCCAGGTTTTCTTCTAGAATTTATTTTCACTAGAATTCATTTTTCTGTGTTTTGCTGCATTCATGTACTCCTCTGCCCCCACAACCATTCCAGTGTCATCTACAGAGAAGCAACCACACAGAAGGCTGATGCCACCATCCATGCTTCAGAATGTGGATGGTGTGTTTTTGATAACATGCAGTGCTCAAACATGGGGTTTAGTGTGATGACCAGAAAGCTCAATTTTGGTCTCATTAGACCATAGAACCTTCTTTCTAGTGACCCCAGAGACCCTCATGTGCCTTCTGACAAACTCTTTGTGTGTGTGTGTGTGTGTTTGTGTTTTAAACAGTGGGTTTCTCTTTGCTTGCCTCTCATTAATTGTCCACTGGTGTAGCACCCACACAACAGTTGTTGTATGCACAGTCTCTCCAGTCTCAGTCACAGTACTTCGTAAGTCCTTCAAAGCTATCAGAGGTCTCTTGGTGGCCTCCCTCACTAGTCTTCTGTTTACATTCTCACTCTCTGGCAGATTTCCAGCTGTGCTTTTCTCTTTCCATTTCTTAATGACTCATTTAACTGGACCCCAAGGGATATTCAGAGACTTGGATATTTATTTGACTAAGTTCCCTGATTTTTGCTTTTCAGTCATGGAGTTGGTTAGAGTGTGCTCTTGTCTTCATTATTTAATTAGCCCACCACACTGATGGTCCATACAGATCAGGTGACTTTACTCTACAGTTAACTGAAATCCCAGACAGGTGATCTGCAATGACCTGACGATGTGATTTCTAAAACCAATTGGCTGCACCAGTGATGATTTAGGTGTGTCATGTTAAAGAGAGCAAATACATTGTAATTCATTATTTTGTTTTTTATATTTATAATTGATTTAGACTGCTTTGCAGAGATTTGCTTTCACTTTGACATTAAAGATTCTTTTTCTGTTGATCATTCTAAAAAAAGTCAAATTAAATGCCATGTGATTCACTGTCATGTACAAGTAAAATGTGAAATCTTTCAAGGACGAAAAAGTGTTTTAGAGGCACTGTATTACATATAAAAATAATTAGTTAAACTGATAATTTATTCATAAAACTTGCAGCTTCAAAAGTATAGAAAAAAAATCTTTAATAGCTCGTAACCGTGAAAATTGCTAATTTTCAATACTGTTCCCTAATTAGTAGAAAATGCCTTTGTAAAACAAATTAAACTGGATTATGTGAATTTCCCCTTGGGATTAATAAAGTATCTATCTATCTATCTATCTATCTATCTATCTATCTAAACATTATAGTAGTTTAATATATTATGTTAAAAATATATTTCTTGAAAAGCATATGCTAAAATGTAAGTATGACAAGATAGTGAAATAATCTTTTACTGAAATACAGTCAAGGTACATATGAAATATGCAATTTAAACTCCTGAAATGCTTCCCCTTCTGGTCTTCCAATTACATCAAACGTTTCATTTAAAGGGTTTTTTGAATATGAGTTTACCCAGTTTAATGTAAATAATTGTGATTTATCAGTAAATATCATTTATTACTTTTTGAAAGTACAACATTATCAGTGTTATACATCAGAAAGGGGAACACATGAAACAATAAAATATAAATAGCAAAATACATACATATTGTCAAACTCACATCTAATTCTGGGTGATATGCTAGCTGTACCAAGCACAAGACAGGGATTATCCCTAAGTATTGTGGCTGTGAAGCAAAGGTCCCAATCACACACAAACATATTCATAATTACAATAACTGCAGAGTAACTAATTAACTTAAAATACAAGTTACGGCATCTCTCAGAATCAATATATTATCTTGGTGAAGAGGTGACCCTTGAAGCTATGTTTTCTAGAGCAGAAGCTCCTGTCAGAACTTCCCAAGGCAAACTGGTCCCAGATGAGTTCTTACACAAAGAGCAATTCAAATGCCCCCAATGATCCAGACAAAAAGTTTACCCTACCCAGTATGGGGTTACTGGGGTCTTCTCCTTTAGCCAGTTCTTGAGGGGAGTGCCTGATTTTGGTATTAAGAAACTGATTCCTAAGAATAACCTTATTTGCAGTATAATATCCTCTTTTATCATACTGTGTGCCAAAACTGAATAAAATCATCCAAAACCTCTCCAAAGTCATAACTTGCCACTTCATCTTTTAAATCTTTAAACAGGTCATTCTGAAATACAGAAATTAACTTATTGTTATTCTGACCAGTCTCATCTGACTAGGCTTTGAGATCATTTATAAAATCTCAACTGGAACAATTAGCCTATTTAAGATATAGAAGTTTATGTTACAATTGAGCATTTTAGTAGTTTAACATATTATCTAAGTGCATTCCCCTATGTACAACAAGACCAATTTTCTTAAACAGAAGTTCCAGCCGCCAGCCCATATATTTGAGCGAGCAGTAGGAGTAAATGAAACAGTCCGTGTTTTTAAAGGAGCCAACGTATTGAAAGCAGAAGACACAACAGCATTATAGTAATCTACTAACTCTGTTAGAGTGACAGTAAGAGGAAAAACAGGCTGTAGGTTAAGTAAACCAATGAAAATCTCAGGATCTACATGCTTAATATCATGAAATTTAATAACTTACCAAACCTTTGATTTACTAAGAAGTAGGATAATATCAAACATAATCATTTTATGGTCAGTAATGTAATAGAGAGAAGACTATGAGGTATGATAGCAGAGAAGCAAACTAAATCTAAACTATGACCTTTGTTATGAGATAGTTAAAACAGTCAAGAATGTCATTAAAATCCATTGTAAATTTATTAGTTGAATTATCAAAGGGTATATTAAAATCACCAATAAGGATGACATTTGAAGACATGGCACACCGAGTCGTTAATGCAGTAGAAAATTCTGCAGTAAAAGTACTTGAAAGCTTACGAGATCTATATAAAACAGCAATTACAGTAAGTAACTGACAACAGATTTTGCTAGCTAGCAGTTCAAAAGAAGAAAAATCAGGAAGATTCACCAGTGATAGTTTTAATTTTCCCAATAATTTTTCTCAAGACCACCTCCTCTCCCAAAGAAATGGGATTTAGAAATATGCACAAATCCTGATGGGAATGCTTGGTTTAAATGAAAACAATTGCCTGGTTGCTGCCAAGTTTCCGTAAGACATAAACAGTCCAACCTAGTGTCCATAATAAAGTCAGTGATCAGCAAAGCATTATTGGAAATAGATTGTGTCTTAAACAATCCAAACTTTAAATTATTGATAGACATTTGAGCCGTTGACTTTGTGACTTTACTAGTGACTTCAGCATGTTGTAATCCACATGTCGCCCTGAAGTACGTAGATAAGGATGATAACGGTACCTTCTATCAGAGCAAAGTCTATAAAAATATTTTTATTATTTATCTCAATTTTTCCTTTAAGTGAAATAATTTATGCGCCACATATTCACTTCTCCCCACACACACACATTCTATAAAATAAAGTCCTCATCACGTTACCTAACTTCAAGTTGGAGGGGATGTCAGACTTGACGACTGCTGTTGCTGAGCTTGTCTCCTGAGAATTTCAAATTACATGACATGTTTTCAGCACATTTTCACCTTTCCAAACTAGAGTAAGCTTACCCCTTTTCTTGGCTGCCCGAGTATGGTTCTGCAATCTTACTTTTTCCTATTTAGTCATGGTACTCAAAACACAAAACATCAAACAAAGCCTCTCTTTTGTTTGTGAGGTCCTAAACACACACTTGCTTGTTTCCTTTTGGCTTCTTTACATGCGTTGCACTTCTGAGTGAACAATCATTGGTTGTCAGTTCTCATGCATACAGAGCCCACCTTATGATGGCAAAATCAAATCTGGAGGTCAGAAAAAGTCACGGGGCATTTCAAATGACATAGGAGTGTGCCATGACTGCACCAAACTCACTAAATGAGTGAAGTCTATGACTGAATACTGCAGGAGAAATCACATACAGTAGTGACATGGCCTTAAGGTGCATTGTTGCTATATTATTGTTTAGCCAAGCTATTTTGTTACTACATTTTGTACACAGTTATTTAATACGTTTTGCTCTTTCCTAATAACAGTGTAGTTAGATAAAAAATGTTTAGTTTTCATAAAGTTTTGTTTATTAAAGTTTTCAAAGTAGGCTCTAGGAAGACTTGTGGCCTCATGCATAGCACCGTGCGTAGAATTTGCACTATAACATGATGTAAGCACAAAAGCCAAAATGTGCTTACACACAGAAAAATCTGGATGCAGGAATCTGTGCGTACTCCAACTTCCGCATTCTTCCACTACATAAATCCCAGTCAGCGTGAAAAGTAACGCACGAGCACACGCCTGCTGTCCCGCCCTGTCTTCTCCCAGAATTATGCCTCTTTGAATATGCAAATCAATATAAATAGCCCTTAAGCTCAGCGTTCTGTGAAAAGACAATGAGAAAAGCACCGGGGAAAATATAAGAATTTCAGAGAATACCAAGTGGAGGCAAAGGAAAAACATATTATTTATTGATTTAAATAGTGGTATAATCAACAAAAGGAAGTTGATCGAGTGACATAGCATGTTGGAGAAACTTGAAAGCTGAAGTTCACAAAGTCACACAGTGCCCGAAACAAAAAAGAAGTCACATATCAAATTCACTGTGAAAAGGCAATTTGTAGCCCACCATCTGAGTCTCATATGAAAGCTTATTAGGGTACAGACAAAAAAAAGCACGAAATGTCCACTTTAATCTCGAAATTTCCACTTTAATCACGTAGTTAATTTTGTCATTAATGTAGAACATCATAAACTTCATCTTAAAATCGTTTAATTTACTAGTTTCTCAAATCCCATCGTAACTAAAGTAGCACGTTAAATGCTT
>NC_053165.1:144159978-144224959 GCF_016835505.1 Polypterus senegalus | reverse complement strand
AAAAAAATTGGAAACCGTTCAACCCAACTTGTTCAGCTTCTCACGAAATCCCTGGGATTTTCTGATTATTAAACTGTCACGCCTGATCTCCTCACCTTAATATTTCCACCTGAATGTTACCCAGTGTGGTGAGCCAAGTAGAACCTCTGTTAAGCACATTTGTGCTTTCAATTCAGTTCAATAAAGTAAAATATTTGTGGCAGAGAGTTGCAATGTATTGCATGTTAATAAAAAAGCAAGAATTATTACTGATATTACTAGTACTGTGTAACCAAAACACTTACTTACTAGTGATGCTTTGTTTTTTAACCCAAGCTGAAAACAGGTTTTGGTATTTCTATTTCCACCATGCATCTTGTCTCACTCTTGGCGCAGATTTCGCCTTTACCTTAATATTGTCAAAAATACGTGGAAAGTTAGCATATCTAAATTATGCCGTGATTCAGTTAGTTTAAGTACAGCGCAACATTAAACTAACACAAGCCGGGAAAACATAAACAAACAAATAAATAAATCTAAACTCGCTCTGCCAGGGTATAGAATTCATCTATTATTTAAACACAAATGCAGTCTCTTCTGGGTGATAAACACAACTTCAAACTTTTTTTTTCGAAATGTATGTCTGTGATTGCTTTCATCACATACTACGGAACAAACCTACATCGTGATTAAATACGATACGATGGTAATAGGTACTGATTTCTAGGGAAGGGTATTTGGGTCACAGACAAAAAAAAGGGAAACAGTGAGGGGAAAAAAAGTTTATTTTGTGATTAAAAGTCAAAATGTCTACTTTAATCCTGTTGTTTATTTTGTTATTAAAGATGACATTTCCAACTTCGAAATTTCCACTTTAATCTTAGAATCTTAAGATTTATACTTGGTATCATATATTACATTTTACAGATAACTTGTTAACTTAATTTAAATAATTTATACTGTTAATAAGTAAACATTTGGGGTGTATGGTGGCGCAGTGGTAGCGCTGCTGTCTCACAGTAATGGAGTCAAGTCCCAGGTGTTCCCTGCCTGGATTTTAGATGTTCTCCTGGTGGTTTTCTCCAGTTTGCTTCAGTTTCTGCCCAAAGTCATGCTTATCAGGTGATCTGGTGATGCAATATTGACACCAGTGTATGTGTGTGCACATATTGTTCCCTGCGATGAGCTGGCTCCCCATCCAGGGATTGCTCCTGTCTAGCGAACTAAGGTTGCTGGGATGGGCATGACCCTGCATGCAGTTGGAATAATCAAACATGTATAATGAAGATTTTTCAATGTTCCTTCAAAGTTTTGAAGAATCGTTGGTCTAAGTTTGCAGCTGGTTTTACAGTCCACGTTTATCTTGTGGCGATAGGCCATGTGGAGAAAGAAAATGGGAAGATATAGGGAGTAGAAATCGGTAAGTTTTATAGAGACAGAATGGTTGCAATTAAGAAAGCCCACCAAGAAGGAAACCCAACACGAAATCATGCAAACTACAGGCAGGGTACACCAGGGACATGACCCCCTTACTGAGAGGCAGCAGCTCTACCACTGAATCACCAATTTAGATGAAGTTAACAATTTATCTTTAAAATGTGCAATATATGCTTTAAATAATTTCATCATGAAAATAATACCAAGGTTTAGCTCGCTGAATATTGGAAATCCTGTAATATCATGAAGTTAATGTTATTTTGTGTGGCAATCGCTGCATGTGGCTCCTTTCAGGGCAACAGGAACCCCGTTTAAGAAGCACATGGTGATTGTAGACTAGGCCGGGGAGCACTTAGAATAACGTGCTGCTTTAATTACAATAGGCTTTGCGAAACTCTAGTAAATTAAATATCGATTTTATGATGAAGTTTTCGACGTTCTACTTTAATCGTGAAATAAACTACAAGATCAAAGTGGAAATTTCGAGATCAAGACGAAATTTCGTCTTTAATGCCGAAATAAACTACGAGATTAATCTCGAAGTTCTCGCTTTAAAGATGAAATTTCGAATTTTCATCACGAAATACAACTTTTATTTTCCTCACTATGTCCCTAATTTTTTGTCTTCTCTGTGGCCCTAATACTCTTCCGCAGATTTCACAGCTTCGAGACTAGAACGAATTCAGTTAAAATATTGCTTAGCTACAGTGTGCTTGGGATGATCTGCCGTCAAATTAAAATTGCACTTTACTTACCAAACACTTGAAGTGTGACACTTCCACTCGCAGTCACTCCCTCAGTAGTTATGATGCTCACGCTGTACTGTCCCGAGTCACGTAGTGTCAGTCTGAAGAGCGACAGAGATCCTGTCATTGTGTTCAGATGGGCTCTCCCTTCATACCCCACTCCGTATGAAACTGCACCACCCACACAAATCACCACATTGTTAGTATTGTTTAACGTCCAGGTCACCGCCTGTAACACGGCATTTGAAGGATTAGGTGAAAAGTTTATTGTCACATCGCCGCCTACTCGTCCGAAAACGGGGCTTGTGGGAGTGGTGAGAGTCAAACTGGAGCAGCCTGTGGGAAAGGAAAAAAAGGAAGATTTAAAATGTTTTTAAGTTGGCACAGTGTGACTAAAGTGTAATTGGAGCACATGGATCAATTATAAACGTCTTCTTACTTGAATGGAGAGACACGGACAGAACAACACAGACGGCGGCTTTTATTCGCAGCTCCATCTCGGACTGGCAGCGGTGACTTCTAACAAGTGAAATCAACACAGCAGGAAGGGAAGTGGAAAAACACGGAAGAGTCAACATCAGATCTGAAAAAATGCGGACGTTTTTAATTCGGTGTTTTTGTATGTAGTATATTTAGTTGCGAATATAAGGTTTTCTGTTTTTGTGTGTTTAGTTTAAAAGGGCTCCAAGTGCGAGCGATGTGATTAGAATTGGGCTTGCCGAAAACGACTGTTATTATTATTATTATTATTATTATTATTATTATTATTATTATTATTATAGTCGTGCGATATTAAAGGCTCTGTATAAATTAGACTGAATGGAGAAATTAAAGTTTGAACTGTAGTCATAACATTCTCAGAATCGGTCAATGACTAATAAACGTAAAAAGGTGTTCTTTAAACCGTTTTTAAATACACGTAAAAATATCTACCGTTTCAGAGTTAATTTAATAATTTCGGCAATTGGTTCTTTGTGACAGTTTTGGTAAGGTGTGATCATCTTAGTTAAGATTACTTGATGAACGACACGGTGGTTTAGGGGGACTTTATTTTAAAAGTGGTGCTTAACGTGTATTAGATTTAGTGAAGAGTTGGAACACAGTGTATTTACAAGGGTGAAAAAAATAACGATTAAATGAAAACTACAAAAACGACAATATGGACAAACAAACCAATTGTACCTTTCACTTTTTTTCCTAGAACATTGGATTGATACCGGGCGGCACGGTGGCGCAGTGGGTACCGCTGCTGCATCGCAGTAAGGAGACCTGGGTTCGCTTCCCTGGTCCTCCCTGCTTGGAGTTTGCATGTTCTCCCCGTGTCTGCATGGGTTTCCTCTGGGTACTCCGGTTTCCTCCCAAAGACATGCAGGTTAGGTGCATTGACGATTCTAAAATTGTCCCGGGGGCGCGTGTGGGCTGGCGCCCTGGGGTTTGTTTCCTGCCTTGCACCCTGTGTTGGCTGGGATTGGCACCAGCAGACCAAGCACACACTAGGGACAATTTTAGAATCGCCAATGCACCTTATCTGCATGTCTTTGAACTGTGGGAGGAAACCGGAGTACCCAGAGGAAACCCACGCACTCACAGGGAGAACATGTAAACTCCACAGATTTTTTTCATGCTTCCTTTATGCCACCATCTAGGCTCCAGATGTGTCATGTATTGAATGTGCACACCTATATTTTTTACACAGTTTTATGCATAGCATACTTGTGATTAACTGACTTTACAGTTTTATAGTCAGAATTAGGTCTCTAATTCTGATCAGGTCACCTGCACACACACAAAATTAAACATACTGGTGCTTTAATGGCATTTTACTGAGTTGTGTGGTTCCTCCTAGAACCATTGGTTGATAAAGAAGTATTTTATTCTGGGAGGAGTTTTTAAAATATGAAAAAAATATGAAGATCTTTGGGGTTTGAAACAGTTATGTGCACAAAACAGAAATCTTTCATTAATAGAAGGCTACCAAGCAGGATATGATAGATCAAGAAAGCCTGCAGTTAGCTTGTGTCATATGCAGCAAGAGTCCTTTTAAAATCAGGAAACTGTTTGGTATTTCACAGATCTGTAATCATCTCTTCCTGGGTATGAATTGAATCTGTTATGGATTAAAAGAAAGAAGTTCTTTCTAGAACCTTCATGTGGCTGTTCTGTTAAAAAAGTTCTTAATGAGAGAGGGGGTGATTAAAATCCCTTTATCTTTATAACAGCTAACATTTTATTTTAAATTCTAATTCTTTCTTTTTGTATATTAGTATTTAAGTTGTCCACTTCAGCAGCACACATAAAGATGTATATTTATCATTATGAAGAATCTGAAGAAATTTAAGTTTGTTCTTCTTCTTGTCTCTAATTTTTAAAGTAGAAGTTTATCTATACCTCAGTAAAGTCTGAATTTAGCATTATTTGTGTAGTTAAGGAAATACTATTTAGGAAAGACATATATAAAGCTCTGCGGTTGGCTGGTGCCCTGCCCGGGGTTTGTTTCCTGCCTTGCGCCCCGTGTTGGCTCAGATTGGCTCCGCAGACCCCCCGTGACCCTGTAGTTAGGGTATAGTAGGTTGGATAATGGATGGATATATAAAGCTATTTCATTTTAGACAAGAAAATATGTAAAGGAGAAGATGCAGATAATTAGTTCCTGAAGATGATCAGCTGAGTCACACGTGCCATACTGGGACACTTTGAAATTCATAGTGGTGTGTAAACACTTTGTTAAATGCTGGACACCCCTTTTGCATAGCAATTATAATTTAAAGAGACAGCAAATGTTCAAAAGCAACCTTCACAAAGAGTTGTGGTGTACAAAGATAACTGATAAAAGAAAAACATGACATTAAGAAATTAACTGTGAATAGTTATGCTATGATGAAATGAGAGACAGTTAAAGATAATTTGTGTTGATGTAAGGAAAAAAAAAAAAATATGGAACATATTGGAACAAATGTCTTCACTTTCCATCAACCCCATTTGCGCAAGTACAATATAAAGAAACACAGGATTCAGTCATTCCTCTATAATCATCCCATATTATTATAGTTTCTTTATGATAGTGGTAGTAGGAGTGGATGGAGCCTCACTTTGAATAAGAATCTTAGAGGGTAGGCTCACTTATTACGCACCATTCACACACATGTCTATACACAAAGAAATTAGCTTTAAAACACTAACACACCAAAATGAAATCACATTTCCCATTTCCTTTTGTATTGACAGATTTGTACACATATAGTTGGTGTGTGTGTTTTTTCATAACAAAGTCATCATGAATGTTAAACACTGCAAAATAAAGTATCATGTTATCACTAGGTTTGTAAAGGTAGAAAATAATAAATCTTTGAAGATTTATCCTTGCTTAGTCAATGTTTTTTTTAGATTCAGTAAATTATATACCACAGTCAAGAGGTGAGGCAAAGAATCTGATCATGGCAGAATATCTTGTAAAAATGACCCAAGTTTTGACCATCTTTTAATCATCATGACAGAAAAAACAATTGCCTCTAAAGAACAGTTTAATAAACAATTGAAAATTGATGGTGAGATGTCTTGGGGGATTAACTATGTGTCAATTGAGTCATTCTTAACAAATAATTAAATATGAAGAAAAAAACACTTTATGTAACCTCAGTACCTACAGACTGCCCTTTATGCCACTGCAGCTTTTATGCACACTCTTCAAACAGTCTGTGCAATGAATTGAAATTATCCCAACACTTCTATGGCACATGCCACACAGGTATGTACTCACCTCTTCCATGCCAACACTTTGCCTTTTAGTTGTTTCTCCGGTATGAAACCAAATTGTATTTTACTTTCACCTCCAGTAATACCTGATTGTTTTCTCTAGCACTTTCTTAACCAACTATTCCAAAAGCTTGACTGCTAGATACGAAACACATGTTATGCTTAAATTTCTTTTTTATGTCTTTTTTGTTCATGTTTGATTAATTTATTGCAATGACTATATCAACAATATATCAATATGATTACATAAATATATAATCAATTACAGTTGTCAATTTTGCATTCTCTATTTTATTTTATTTATTTATTATTTTGTTTCTGTGTGATTAATTTTGTTCTACTACTTCCTTATATTTTGTGGGCGGACTCGTAAGGGGAGGGGCCACTTCTTGCATCACTGCTAGGGACTGCCCCCAGTCCATAAAAGGCAGGTAAGAAAGTGAGATTGTTGTGATTCATTGAGTGAGTTTATTGGATAGGGAAAGTATTGTTGTATTTTCATTGGTTTAAATTTTCTGTTTTTTTGACTATTTGTGCTGTGCTTTTTGACTGTTGTATTGGATTTTGTTTTTGAGAGTTGTTCACTTTACAACTGCTATTCTGGTAACTCCTTTTTCCTCTTTTGAACATTTTATATTACTTTGTCTTTTGTTAATACAAACTCTCTTTTAAAAAATTCTTTGCTTCATTTACAAGCTGGGGTTTTACAGTCATCCTACTTCTTGTGGGGCTTGGCCCCTATTTTAAGAGATTCCTTATGATTTTTGAACTTGTGCCTATATTTAACATGCATCTCAGAGTATGCAAATTTAGTCCTACTCTTATAATAGGAGTAAAAGTATTTTATCATTTTTTTGTTTAATTTATAAAACTTCTCCTAAGTTCGCCAGGATTTAGAAGAGCTCATGCTTTGTCCTAATCTATAAGAATTATATCGTGGTGCACGTTAAAATAGTAAGGGTTACAGTTAGTCTTAGACCATGAAGGAGTTAATTAAGAAAGGTCACAATTGATTTTAGCATAAAAGTGAAGCCTCTCTGCTCTTTTACTTGTTTTGTTTTGAATTTCTGTGGATCAAGAACATTGTGTTCTTTGAAGGAGGTGAGCTAACGAGCAGCTAGATTTTGTTTCAGGAACAGAGATGCTGGGTCTTTTGCCTGAAATAAATTAAACAAGTTTTGCTTAGCATTTAAGGCTTAATTATGGGAACACTATAAGCAAGATTTCATATTAGCGTGTATACATTTATGTCAAATGTGCATTTAAATGTATATGCTTGTGGCTCTTTAAGAACAATAATAATAAAGTTACAAAAGAGTATACAACAATAGTTTTAAACTATGTAAGAATTAAATGTTAAGGAACCTGTACTTTTATTTGAATTAGTCAAGAGGCACAATGCCAAGCTGTCTGCAGCTTAGCCATTTTCAGTGAAGCTGCATGCTGCCGCCTAATTGGCACGGCTATTTATTATGTCAGCCTTAAGAGATGCTAGTGCAATGAGTAAATACAGTACAGTATTCATTTAATTGTTAATTAAGCAGTCCAGTTTTCACAGATTGGTTCAACTGAGTCCAAAATATTGGGGAGAACTAATTAACCAAAGGCCTCAATTTCTAACAGCTCAGGATTAGGGAGGACTGATTAGGTGATGCTCACCTCCAGGTGGCAAATACGTCTTGTGAGCCAAAGGGATTTTAATGAAGAAACAAATAGTGATGGGTGAATTGTTATGGGAAAGTCTATGACGGCAGGATTTTATTATGAGAAAAGGTGCTGAATGAGGTCATTATTATTAGAAACCCTGCAAAGCAGATGATGGGAAACTGTGTGAAGAGGGGATATTTTGTGATAAGAATTGTAATAAAACTGAAGCTCACAGAATGCTCGGGGCTCAATTCATCTGAACTGGGACCGTGTGTGCATCACGTAATAAAGCTTTATTCTGCTGTCTGTCCTGAGATTCTGAGTGCCTTCTTTGGGGCTGAGGGTGCCTGTTCTGCCTAATTTATTTTAAACAGATTTCTTGGTGACACCCGACGTTGATAGAAGATGGCTAAGAGCTGATCCAAGGGCTGGCCACCTGAACAGAGTGTAAGCAATACTTTTTCGCTGTAAAAATGTTTGTGTCAGTTCCACAGAGATCTTGCCCCTCCAATGGAGAAGTGGTAAGAGGCCTTTCTAAAAAGAACAGTATAGAGCAGAGAAAGGGACCGGCACGCAGAATTAAGGTAAAATCGGCTGCGCTGCGCTGTAGTAAACAGTATTAGCTGCTGTGAAATCACGTGACTGACTGAGTGTGAGTGTATGCGTGCAAAGCCTGTGCTTTAGGGACTGACGGATACTGCTCTGTCTCCTGGGGCCACATGTATAAACGATGCGTACGCACAGAATTGTTGCGTAAGAACGTTTCCACGTTCAAATCGTGATGTATAAAACCTAAACTTGGCGTAAAGCTACGCACATTTCCACGGTACCTCATACCCTGTCATACGCAAGTACAGTTGCAGACTGGCGGCACCCAGCGTCAAAGCAGTGCTACTGTTCCTGTGTGGTTACCCTTTCTTTCTTATATCTACATTCCTGACACGGCTTTATAAATACACTGAAACTAACTGCATATTGTTTATTAGTGTAATGCATCTGATTGTAATTAACCTGTAACAATATAATGGTCCAGGGAACAGCCATAGTATTCTAAATATCATAACTGCTTTAGCGTTGTTACTCTCACTACACCATCTTCTTCTTTTTCTTCTTTCAGCTGGTCCCGTTAAGGGTTGGAACAGCGGATCATCTTTTTCCATATTACTCTCACTGCACCACTTGGAGTATTTTAATCACTGTATCTGAGTGGGGAATCACAGCAGCAGCTGATCGGAAAGAGAATTATCGGTATACAGCATCAAGCATACGCTGCCTCAGCCACAGCAAAATGTTTCAAAGCCTTTCCTGTACGGACCTCGCGGTTCAGAAACAGTTTCATCCCAAGAACAATAAACACACTCAATTAATTGCTCCTTGTAGAACTGTTTGTACTTGTAAGTACAATTACCCCACTGTAAACTTGCACTACAGTTATAATATTGCACAACCTGCACCACTTTATAAATAATGATGACAATATCATTTTCAAAATGAAATGCAGCAAAAATATGTTGATTATATTATACAGATAAAACTTTAACTTCATTTAAATAATCTATATTGTTAACAATTAAACATGTGAGGACACGGTGCCGCAGCAATAGCAAGTTCACGTATTGTTCCTGGGGTCCTCAATCACAGTACTGGAGAGCTAGTCTCCCAATTAGAAGACAGTCCATGCTGATAATGAAACTTGGTTTTAAAGTATTTAGCTTGTTAATGCTTGCATTCATCCAAGAGAAATTTTAATTGCACTTTAGAGTTTCATTCTGTTAGAACATTATTCATGTATTTTGTCGCCCAGAGTAGATTTAATCTTAATGGTCCTTCCAATTCCCATCTCATTCATTTCTAAACATTTTTATCACATATACTCCATGGTAAGCACATTAGCTGCTGGTTTATTGGTTATCTGCATCTCATTATTAACTAATGTCTGATTAAGAAAACAGGCAACAATTAAAACTTAAATGCAGCTGCTAAAATCTAAAATAGGTAATTAAGGGTTCTGAATGGTAACAGGGAAGAGAAATTAAGCCCAAAAACATATTGCTTTAGTAGTAAATAAAAGGGTTATAATTAAGAAATTGGTTAAAGTGAAAACCTGCAGCCATAACAGACCTCCAGGACTGTAACTGAGGACCTCTGATCTACAAAGTAACTAAAATCTGTCTTTGATGAATAAAGGCACTAAAGGCATTGAGTTAAACACCAGCTTTCATTATCAGCAAGGACTGAGTTCAAATTAGTACACTGGCTGGAATGAACACCCGTAGCCACTGTGACCCTCCTGGGTTACATGTTAACTAGATTATTAGGACTGCATTATTCCACTTAAGGAATATAGCTAAAGATAGAGTTCTTGTAACTTTACAAGATGCTGAAAAATGAATTCATACTTTTGTTTTCAGTCAACTAAATTATTGTAATGCACTCCTAACATGAGTACCTAAGAAAGACATCAATTGACTGCAATTAGTGCAGAATGCAGCAGAATCTTAACCATAAAAAGAAAATTTGAGCATATGTCTTCAGTTTTATTGTTGTTACATTGGTTACCCGTGTTATCATATTCTACATCGATAAAAACAAGTACTAATCCCCACTATTCTCAGCAGTTTTTTTGTTTCCTCAGTGGTGAAAATCTGCACCACCACCACCTGATCAAAGCACCATGAAACCCCATGTGATGATGGAATGAAGACGGGTGTGTCAGCTGTCCACGAGACCGACATCATTGAATCATCTAACCTGGAAACAAGAAAAATGAATTAAGCATACTTATATTAGGTAGAGAATCATCAATTTCTAAGGGGCAAGGTAGTAACTGTTGTCTGTGAAAGTGAATGTACATTTCCACTGTTTATGTGGTATTCACTACCAGATTATTTGTATCGTAAGCATTACCATACAGCTTTTCAATTTTTTCTCTGAATTGCTCATCTGAAAAAAATAAAACTCCAAGAATTCTGCAAGAGTTTAAAAAAATAGAAATAAAATCCCTGCTCTGTGCCCCAGTTAATACAAACTACAGTTATTACATTAAAAATCCAGTTACCCTTTATTCTCTCAGAATATGGAACCAATGTAGGAAGCACTTTAAGACAGAGAAGCTTTCATCTGTTGCATCTCAACATAACAGCCACCTTTTTCCACCCTCTCAAACATATACACTAATCAATGTTTGGAAAATGTATGGGATTTAAACACTTAGAGACTTGTACATACATAATGTCTTCGCATCCTATGAAAAATTATGCTTCAAATACAACTTGTCATTAACACAATTCTTGCACTACTTTCAAAATACACACTTTGCTAAACAGAACCTGCTCAGCTTTCCTCACCTTCCACCTTGTTCAATTCCAGAAGAATTATTGATCAGTCTAGAAGACTTATATAGTATCTCCACATTTAATAAAAATATTTGAAAGTCTCTTCCATTCAGTGACCCCAGAGTACATTGGGGAAAGGATTTGTCACTTAGTATTTCAGAAAAGGAGTGGAAGGCAGCTATGTGCAGAAAACACTCGAGCTCCATATGTGCAAATCATTCAGTCATTTGACTTAAAATATTTTATTGAGTGCATTTATCTTGTTTAAAATTGTCCAAAATGTTTCCTGGGCAAGATTCAACCTGTGAACATTGTAATCGAGCTGCAGCATCACTAGGCCACATGTTCTGGGCATGCATCAAATTAGCATCATTGTGGACCAAAATCTCTAAATGCTTTTCAGACAGGCTTCGTGTCACAATCCCTCCTAACCCATTAACAGCTGTGTTTGGTGGGCTCCCTGACAGGCTTAAAATGGAGAAGGACAAACAAACTGTAATTTCCTTTACTACAGTACTAGCATGTAGACTTATCTTGCTCAACTGGAAGAATCCCACCCCACCACTCTTAATTCAGTGGACAACCGATGTTGTATACTATTTGAAATTAGAAAAAATCAAATTCCCACTTAGAATTCAAAACTTTTTTTTAAAATATGACAAGAACTAATCAATAACATTTTATAATATGTTTCCATTTCGGTGAAAAGGACCCTTCTTTTCTTGGTCCTCTTTCTCTGGGGGGATTGGGGGTTTCAAATGTTGATTACATTTGTTGAATTTGAATTGACTGTATGGAATATCATCTCTTTCTAATTGAAATCAATAAAAAAATTTTAAAAACTGAAGTTTGAAATTATTGCTCTGAAGTAGATGACGAAGATGATGAGGATAAACATACAATATGTAACTTGTAAATTGTTGAAACAAATACTTTTATTTTCAAAGTTAAACCAGCATTACAAATCTGTAATGTTCAGATGTGGGTGGCCCTGCAAAATATAAAAACCATAAATTTTGGTGGATTGGATATAAACCTTTTCCAATAGACAAACAATATTTGAAAATCTATTTCAATTTAAAAACAGCTTTTAGAAAAAAACAAATGAAATTAATTGTTTTAAAAAGCTGGCATATGAAGTATCCCTCTGTGGCCTGATATAAAAAGAAGCACATCACACACAAACAGCAGTTGGATTACTGATTCCAAACCTGATCTTCAAGGTATCCTAAAACAAAGTTTCTAAGCTCCTTGGACCCCTAACATATAGGAAGTAATGTGTTCTGCCAAATCAAGTCAAGTCAAGTCAAGTTGGGGAGCATGCACTGGTACAGTGCGTTGCCGCACCCCCTACACAGCGAAACAACTCTGGATCCCAGTTTGCAACCCCCAGGCCAGGCAGACACGCGGTCCAGTTCCGCCCTCCAGAAATGATCCTCTATCTGCCGCAGCCAGGTGTTATGTGGGTGACCCCTTGGCCTGGTCCAGCCACTCGGGTCCCCAACAATGAGGATCTTTCGAGTTGGATCATCACAGATCATGTGGCGGGGAAACACGCCACATGGCCTTAGTGCCGTAACTGACGCTCCCTCACAATGCAGGTATTGTGCGTCATTCGGGACTCCATGAGCAACCGCTCATTCAACACAAAGTCAAACCAATGGTACCCAAGGATTTTCCGGAGAGACACAGTACCAAAGGAGTCCAGTCTTCATCTCAGGTCACTGGATAGTGTCCATGTCTCGCAACCATATAGCAAGACAGGAAGCACCAGGAAACTAACGACTTGGACCTTCTTCCTTTTGCATAGATATCAGGAGTGCCACACACCCCTTTCCAGTGACCACCTGACCCCCCATGCTCTCCCAATCCGTCTACTGACTTCATAGGAAGAGTCACCAGAGACATGAATTTCACTGCCAAGGTAAGTAAACCTCTCAACAAGGTCAACACTCTCTCCGCAAACAGACACACTGCTGATGGCTGTGCCCAAGTGGTCATTAAAGATCTGGATCTTGGTTTTTATTCAGGACACTCGCAAGCCCAGACACTCAGACTCCTCACTCAGTCTCTTGAGTGTCCTGATCAGAGCCTCCATTGACTCTGTGAAGATCACAGCATCATCAGCAAAGTCAAGATCTATGAATTTTCTTCACCAACAGATGCCCTACAGCCACTGGACTTGGGAATCCATTCTGGGATTCTCGGGAATTAAACTGCTGTAATTCCCAGGAGAACGGGAACAGCCAAGCTCGCATATATAGCGTGTAAAAATCGATCAAGAAATAACAGAGTTATAGTTGAAAACAATTAAGTGGCACAGTTTTTTGGCCCACGATGTAGTGTGTTACCGATTAATTCAGTCAACAACAGACCAGCAGCTGTCAGTCTCCCGGCTCCCATTAAGACTGAGCACAGTGGACTGGGAGGAGTCTGCACTCTGCAGCTCACGAATGCCAGGACGGGGCAGACTTCATTGATGTCTGTGGTACGTGCTGTTGACAGAACAGGCTGGTGTCAAGTTTCCAAATGGAGCAGAGCTCGGTTCCAGTCAGCTGTCTGAACATCAGTTGTTTGTGTTGAAAGCCTCGTATGAATGGCTGAGTTTGTCGAGTTTAAAAACGATGGAGATTGATACCATTTTTTGCGCGACTGTGCCGCCTACTTCAGTGGAGGCAGAGTGTGCTTTCTCAGCGGCTGGCGTACTCTGCACAAAGGTGCGCTCTCACCTGGATGACTGCATGCTCGATACGTTGTTCTTTTTACGCTCTTATTACCACAATTAACTAGATACATGTACTTATGTGACAGCATGAACTGCTTGTAGTTAAGGTTAGTCTTTTATTGGTGTCAACATATTGCAGTAGTTTTATTAAAAATAAGTGTTGCTCATTCTGAAACCATTCACATGTGAGATGCCCGTGCACTGTGTCATTTCCAGGAGACCGGGATTCCCAAGAATGACATGCAGGATTCCCATATTCCCGGGAATGGATAAACCCGTCCGGGAATGGATTCCCTACGCTGGACCCCACGACCTTGCCCAACACCCAGTCCATACAAGCATTGAACAGAGTAGGAGCAAGAACACACCCCTGACGAACCCCAGAATCAACTGGGAAAATTGCAGAGGTCCTGCCTCCACTCTGCACAGCACTAACTGTACCAATGTACAGGCCAGCCATGATACCAGCAACCTCGAGGGGTCCCGTGAACCCTCAGGATGTTCCACAGGTCAGCTTGATCAACTAAGTCGAACGCTTTGCGAAAATTGACAAAGGCTGCAAAGAAACTCTGCCGATATTCGTGTTTGCAGTCCATGAGAACCCTCAGTGCCAGGATGCGGTCGATGGTAGACCTCCTAGGCATAAAACCAGACTCTTCCGGTCGCTGGTAGGTGAACAAGTGATCACTGATCCTTTTGAGGACGACACAAGCAAGGACCTTACCCGGCACCGAGAGCAGTGTTATCCCCTTGTAGTTGCTGCAATCCAGTCGATCACCCTTCCCTTTCCAGATAGGGACGACAAATCCCATTTTCCAGTCAGCTGGGATGATGCCAGTCTCCCAATTGGAAGCAAAGATTGCTTGCAATGCCAAGAGGACAGCCTTACCACCAGCCTGGAGAAGTTCACCCTGGATGCCAAAGATCCCTGCAGCCTTAGCCCAGGTCCCTCCCCAAGCTGGTTCACCACCTGTGCAATCTCAGTGAGATTGGGTGGTTCACAGCTAAATGGAGGATCAGCCTCAAGAACCGTGGACCAAGAGATATCCAATGTCCTAGCCGGAAGATCAGCTTTGAACAACTGCTCAAAGTAGCCAGTCCAGTGGGTCATAACTGTAGTGTCATCCGTAAGGACCCTTCCATCAGCTGCCCTGACTGCGATGACTTTTGCCCAAATGTTAAACACATATTTTTAAAATGGCCTTTAATTTTCTAGTCACTAAAGCATCAATTAGTAAGACAAAGATGGTTGTTTAAAGAATTGCAGGCAATGAAAACTCATGAAGCTGGAATGGAAGAAACCATGAATGTGAGTCATTTCACTTTGCTAAGATTTAAATGTGTGTTTCAGCTTTAGAAAAAATATCTGATAATTGTGGCTTTAAATATTTACAAACATAATAATAAATCATAGAACTGTTGCATTTTTCAAATAAATACAACTGAAGGAG
This sequence comes from Polypterus senegalus, assembly GCF_016835505.1. Classification (NCBI taxonomy): domain Eukaryota; kingdom Metazoa; phylum Chordata; class Cladistia; order Polypteriformes; family Polypteridae; genus Polypterus; species Polypterus senegalus. The sequence continues at coordinate 144,209,886 of NC_053165.1, read as the reverse complement.
CTGTCCAGTGATCACAAATGACTGTCCAAATATAAACATTTCTCCACCTTATGTTGAGCTGGCATTTTTCCTTGGAGGGAGTGTTAGATTGACTGCCGTCTAGGCTGCAGACCCTGTGAAAGATGAAAATCATTGTTAATAAAGTATTCCTAAAATCAATTTCTGTACGGGTTTTCAAGAGATTAGAGTGTTGGACACTTGAAACTATAAAAAGAGTGTTAACATATACAGTATATTTAGAAAGGGAGGAAAAACTTACTTTGTCATTTTTGTTTAATGTCATTTCTTTCCATCTTTTTGTTTTCAGACTGTTCCAGATCAGTGTGATTAATAATGGAAGTATCTTTAAGGCAATACTGCACACAAAAGATTTTTTTGTATGTTACTTACCCCATATTCCATATTGTTTATAGTTGTGGATGAGAAAAATTGTTACCCTAATGTTTTCTTGCAGAAAACCAAGCTACAGGGGATTCACAAAACAGTGTGTTTCTTCATGCCACTCCCAAGCCCAGATAAATGGGGAAGATTATGTCAGGAAAGGCATCCAGTGTAAAATTTTGCCAAATTAATATGCAGACAACAACACAAATTTCCAAACCAGATCGGTCAAGCCCTGGGTAAACAACCACCGCCACCAGTACTGTTAGCCAAAAGGGTGCTGGCAGAAATTGGGATACTTACTCTTGGCCAAAAAAGGAGAAGAAGAGGCGGGAAACATTTCTGGAGGCAGGAGGAGAGGACGAAGGTAAAGAGAGTCGAACTGAGAGTAGGAACTTTGAATGTTGGCAGTATGACTGGTAAAGGAAGAGAGTTAGAAGATATGATGGAGAGAAGGAAGGTTGATGTGTTGTGTGTGTAAGACGGGGTCAAATGGATTCAAACTGTTTTATCATGGTGTGGATGGTAGGAGAAATGGGGTAGGGGTTACTCTGAAGGAACAGTATATCAAGAGTGTTTTGGAGGTGAAAAGAGTGTGTGATGATGAATGTTGTTAGTGCAAATGCTCCACAAGTTGGGTGTGCAATGGATGAGAAAGAAGATTTTTGGAGTGAGTTGGATGAAGTGATGCACAGTGTACGTAAGGGACAGAAAGTAGTGATTAGAGCGGATTTCAATGGACATGTTGGTGAAGTGAACAGGGGAGACGAGGAGGTGATGGGTAAGTATGGTGTCAAGGAACGGAATGAGGAAGGTCAGATGATAGTGGATTTTGCCAAAAGGATGGACATGGCTGTGGTGAATACGTATTTTAAGAGGAGGGAGGAACATAGGGTGATGTACAAGAGTGGATGAACATGCATACAGGTAGATTACATCCTACGAAGAAGAGCCAATCTGAAGGAGATTGAAGACGGAAAAATGGTGGCAGGGGAAAGTGTAGTTAAGCAGCATAAGATTGATGTTTGAGATCAAGAAGAGGAAGAGAGTGAGGGCAGAGCCAAGGATCAAATAGTGGAAGTTGAAAAAGGAAGACTGCAAGGTTGAGTTTAGGGAGGAGGTAAGACTGGCACTGGGTGGCAATGAAGAGTTACCAGACAGCTGGGCAACTACAGAAGAAGTTGTAAGGGTGACAGCAAGAAGGGTGCTTAGCGTGACATCTGGACAGAGGAAGGAGGAAAAGGAAACCTGGTGGTGGAATGGGAAAGTTCAGGAGAGTATACAGAGAAAAAGGATAGTGAAGAAGAAGTGGGATAGTGAGAGAGATGCAGAAAGTAGACAACAATACAAGGAGATAAGGTGGAAGGAGAAGAGAAAGGTGTCGAAGGCTAAAGAAAAGGCGTATAATGAGTTATATGAGAGGCTGGACACTAAGGAGGGAGAAAAGGACCTTTGCCGATTGGCTAGACAGAGGGACCGAAAGATGTGCAGCAGGTTAGGGTCATAAAGGATAAAGATGGAAACACTGATCCACAATACTCACAAGCGAGGTGAGTGTTTTGAGCAGGTGGAAAGAGTTCTTTGAGAGGGTGATGAATGAAGAGAACGAGAGAGAGAAGGTTGGATGATGTGGAGTTAGTGAATCAGGAAGTGCAATGGATTAGCAAGGAGGAAATAAGGACAGCTATGAAGAGGATAAAAAATGGAATAGGCTGTAGATCCAGATGACATACCTGTGGAAACATGGAGATGTTTAGGAGTGATGGAAGTGGAGTTTTTAACCAGATTGTTTAATGGAATCTTGGAAAGTGAGAGGATGCCTGAGGAGTGCAGAAGAAGTGCACTGATGCCGATATTTAAGAATAAGGGGGATGTGCAGAACTGTAGTAACTACAGGGGGATACAATTGATGAGTCACAGCATGAAGTTATGGGGAAGAGTAGTGGAAGCTAGGTTAAGAATGGAGGTGATGATTAGTGAGCAGCAGTATGGTTTCATGCTAAGGAAAAGAACCACAGATGCAATGTTTGCTCTGAGGATGTTGATGGAGAATTATAGAGGAAGCCAGAAGGAGTTACATTGTGTCTTTGTGGACCTGGAGAAAGCATATGACAGAGTGCCTCGAGAGGAGCTGTGGTATTGTATGAGGAAGTCAGGAGTGGCAGAGAAGTATGTAAGAGTTGTACAGGATATGTACGAGGGAAGTGTGACAGTGGTGAAGACTGCGGTAGGAGAGACAGATGCATTCAATGTGGAGGTGGGATTACATCAGGGATCGGCTCTGAGCCTTTTCTTATTTGCAGTGGTGATGGACAGGTTGACAGACGAGATTAGACAGGAGTCCCTGTGAACTATGATGTTTGCTGATGACATTTGATGTGTAGTGAGAATAGGGAGCAGGTTGAGAAGACCCTGGAAAGGTGGAGATATTCTCTAGAGAGGAGAGGAATGGAGGTCAGTAGGAACAAGACAGAATACATGTGTGTAAACGAGAGGGAGGTCAGTGGAATGGTGAGGATGTAAGGAGTTGAAATACTTAGGATCAACATTACAGAGTAATTGGGATTGTGGAAGAGAGGTGAAGAAGAGAGTGCAGGCAAGGTGGAATGGGTGGAGAAGTGTGTCAGGAGTACTATGTGACAGACAGCTATCAGCAAGAGTGAAAGTGAAGGTGTACAAGGTGGTAGTGAGACCAGCTATGTTATATGGGTTGGACAGTGGCACTGACCAGAAAGCAGGAGACAGAGGTGGAGGTAGCAGAGTTAAAGATGCTAAGATTTGCACTGGGTGTAACGAGGATGGACAGGATTAGGAATGAGTACATTAGAGGGTCAGCTCAAGTTGGATGGTTGAGAGACAAAGTCAGAGAAGCAAAATTGAGTTGGTTTGGACATGTGCAGAGGAGAGAGACTGAGTCTATTGGGAGAAGGATGTTAAGGATAGAGTTGCCAGGTAAGAGAAAAAGAGGAAGGCATAAGAGAAGGTTAATCAATGTGGTGAGAGAGGACATGCAAGTGATGGGTGTAACAAAGCAAGATGTAGAGGACAGGAAGATATGGAAAAAGATGATCTGCTGTGGAAATTGGATAGAACAGAAATATATGGCGACCAGTGCTGGACAATAACAAACAATATCAAAAACGTCCATGAACAATCTCATTTTCTCCCATTGCATGATCCACATTTAATGTCATCCAGTGGTACGCTCAAAAGTATTATTACTAAAATATTGTTACTGCTTGGTGGTTAGGGATCCAACTCAGTTAAAGCTTTTTATTGGTTAACACTGACCTTCTGGGGATACCCGGAAAAACATGCATAGAGAGACCTTTAAAACTAAAATGTAAAAGTTAAAGAAAATCGAATTAAAACATTACAAGCAGACTTGGGCATCTGCTTTAACAATCAGAAGGTCAATTAACATGTGGAATTTTACAACCTGCTGCTAAATAATCCCAAGGTGCTCCAGATGTGGAAATGAATTTAAATGTAATGAAAGGAGGGTCTACAATTGAAATGCTCCTTCTCCTCTGAGTGCATTAGTTTTTGTTCATGAAAAAATTTTCCAGAAGTGATTTTTTTAAAAATACTTTGGAAAAAAAATGCTTTTATAATGCTGTCAACATATGACTGGATGATGAAATGTGGATTGTGAGACCTCAGTACCGTAAGATTTTTTATTCATGGACATTTTGATATTGTTTGCTGTTGCCCAGTGTTGCTTAGAATTGACTCCTGTTCAATTATCTGTCTTTATGAAAACATAACATAATTTGTTTTTTTCTTTTCCATCACTTCAAATTTAATTAAGATAACACAGTGGTAAGTTTATAATACACTGGTAAGGCCTCAGCTGGAGTACTGTGAACAATTTTGGTCCAGGCTAGAAAAAGGACATAGCAGTGCTAGAACAAGTCCAGAGAAGAGTGACTTGGCTGATTTCAGGACTGCAGAGCATGAATTATGAAGAACGATTAAAAGAGCTGAGCCTTTTCAGCTTAAGTAAAATAAGATTAAGAGGAGACATGACTGAAGTCAAGAACACAGAGACAGTTGGAAACTTGTTAAGGGTAGACTTTGCACAAACATTAGGATGTTTTTCTTTACACAGAGAACCATAAACACATGGAATATGTGACCAAGTAGTGTGGAAGACAGCAGGACTTCAGTGACTTTCAAAACTAGATTGAAATTGTTTTGGAAGAATTAAGTAGATAGGACTGGTGAGCTTTGTTGAACTGAATCGTCTGTTTTCGTCTGGATTGTTCAATATTCTAAAAATTACATAGAGCAAGAAACATATCACAGAATGTTGATATGTTACATGTTGATCAGAAAGTCAAGTATAATTTTTTACTGAAAAGTATGTATATTATGAACCTGAACCTGAATTAAAGGTTTTTATTCTAAATATCTATTAAAATTTAAGCAATATAAAATTAGCAATGTGAAAATGTCAATTAAATGTTTTCAAATTGAATTTGTTTATGAATGTTTTTTAAGAATAATTTCATTGAGATTTTTTTGGAGTATTCATTTTCAGACATTTGAATATAACAAACAGTGCTTACTACTGTATAAATTTATTTAATTGAAATATAATTCATATTTATTCTCTTCATACAATATTAAGCAGCATAACTCCAGGCATAATGTGGCCCTGGTATTCTGTTAACAATGTCATCATTATTCACATTTTATCTTTGACTTTTCCTGTAAGCCTTCTTTTCTCATTATTCGATAAACACTTTGTGAATCATTTTAGTACAATTAAACAGAATACAAGCTAAATTCCTTACCATGTAATGGTGATCTGTGCTGGGACTTGGAAGAGAAGGACGTTTATCCTAAAAATTAAAGATGTGGGAAATTTAGTAATAGCTGCTGGAAAGAACAGCCTTGGTTGTGATCTCTGGAATGGACTGTGTAAGTAGATAATGGAAAAAATCACCACTAAATATAGTGTATTGCCAAAGACAAAATTTGTAATCCTGAAAGTTAAAACTGGTTTACGCAGTAGAGATTAAGTAAATGAGCAAAAAAATGCCATTAATTCTAAATGTCAATGAGATAATGCCAGTATAGAAGTACAGTAGAGTGAAAAGCCTGATAAGTAGACTCACCATTGTTTTCATGTTATGCACATTTTCATAAGTGCTGGGTGGGCTCTCTGTAACAGAGGATCGATATGTTAATGCAAAATATAATAAAAAAAAATACTGCGTTAGTTATATTTAAAGTTCCTAAATGACTATTGTTATCATTGTTATTCAATATTAAATACTCAACAGAGTCATTCCAGCTATGATACAGGTTGATTTATATATTTGCCCATTTTCCTAGACCACTTAGTACTTACTGGGAGTAAACACCTCACCTCCGCTTCACCTCCTTCTGTCTCTCAGTGTTATCATCTCTCTTTTCTGGACTTCCTTAATCTGAAAATTGGCCCTTACTCAACTAACTTCCACACTTTAGTGTCACAGGGCCTCTGGATTTAGATGACTTTGAACCCCTAGTGGAGTCAGTTGAAGCCACCAATGATCCTGACACAACACCCCACAGGGCACTCTGATATTCACTGACGCCACTGCAACCACATGCCTTCCAAAGTCTGTATGGTATCTCATTTAAAAGGCCACGGAGTCCCACAGTTTGCAGTCATGAATGGCATCCTGTAGAGAAACAATAGCTTGTAGATTTCTTTCCAAAAACTCACCTTTTAAATAACAGAATTGTCCAACATTCCAGCTAGGAAAACATGCTGACATCAATTTGTAATTAGCTGCTTTGGTCTTTTGCCAGCTTCTATCATTGGCATGAGTATAAAGCATCCCTGCCAATCTGCTTTGGTCTGAGTGCCCTCAAGTGTCTCAGGGAAATCTTTATGTTTCCAGATCAAAATTTCCTCTCTAGCAACTCTGTGTCTTTGACTACTGCTTTCCTGAGGCATCTAGTGCACTTACATAACATGCGTTTTGCTATTGAGCCATTTGTTTTACTCTGACACAATGATCTGTGTCATCAGTGTCATGCCTCTTTCTTTCTCTATTTCTCTGCCTTGGTAGATTCTGTTTTCAGCCTCTACCTCTACCCTTATTCCATTTCAATCCCCTGCCCAATGAACAATCCATCAAAATATTTACATAGTATGCCATTCAAAACGGGAGTGTTCTTTGGGATAAATCAAAATGGAAAAAAATAATATGTATCACATTAACGATACAAAGTACAGTATTATTGCAAAGCTCCTGTAAACTCAATAAAGTAATTTGAAACAAAATATTTTACATTAAACAGAAGAAGCGGAACACACACACATGCTGTCTGTACTGTATAAGGCTATGTAAGGACCCATTGTTTCTTATCAGGTTTACTTTGTATTTAGACAGTGTCTAACATTATATTTAAATGTCTTATATTTTTAATTTTTCAGTCTGCTTATAATGAGAGCAAACACCAAAGTTCAAAACCATGCAGTTATGTAACTTGTACAGAAAAGCACAAGAAAAACTGGTGAACATGATTCATGTTGCCATTCTGAAGGTCAGTCACACCTATCACAATGCATAACTAGAAGAGCTGAAAGATGCTGTTTTCAAATGGATTCCCCAGGAGTACTTCTGGTTCTGTGGCATAGTCTGCTGGAAGTACTTCCGAGTCAAATATAAGTCCCTGAAAGTAGGGATTACGAAACCCTAGCAACTCCCCTGGTAGCCCTCACGGAACCCAGCAGGGCATCCCTGTGGGAATATAGGTCCGAGCATGCCCTGCAGATGTCAGTGTGAGAATCCTAACCCAGGGATGCTGCCATCTAGCCTATCGGGGAGACCATAGCCATGTCCCATTATCTCCCCCTTCCCTTCCATTGTGCTGGCCACCCAGCTAGGTAAATGTCCCTGCACCACACCAAGTTACTTTTCATATTGATTGCATCTCCTGCCAATATCACAGACAGAACCTGAAATGTTGTGTTCTTCCTTCATTATGGCCAGACCATGAAATCCATTACACTGCATTGGTACTTGTTTAATTCCATAGTAATTTAGAAATGACCTATACAAATATCTGCTAAATAAAAAATAAAATAAAAAAGTGCTATATCTGGTCAGTCAGATTTTTTGAGTCATGATTAGCTGACTTTAGACAAATTAAATAAATGAGGAAAGAAAAAGTCTTTTTTCACAAAACAATCTTAACAAAAGCAGCAAGCAGCTCTTCCTCCATTGATTAGCAGTAACGTAGTGTCTCAGCTTTTCCTTGACATAACTGGTTTTTAATTTCTTGGAGCTTAAGGACAATATTATTGGCTGTTTGTAATTGTGACTAAAATACATTTCACGAAATGTGACTCTTTTAAAATGCCACTGTGTCTTTTCTAGTACAACCATTCTTCATATGGCATTTTGGATAATCTGGGTATATTGTGATAACAATTAAAGGGTTAATGGCTGTCGAATATATTAGCTCATAGTTTTTTTTCTTCTTTTTTTGTTTAAAGGTAAGAAACTCTTCCTCCCTCTGACATACTGTACTTTCAGGCAAAAAGAAGTGCATACGCTACTGGGGCTCCGTTGTACCAAAGGCAATACACCATCACAATACCTCACTAGGACCGTAACGGCTCTTTTCATCTTTAGCCACAGTTTTATCTTTCAGTTAACTACTGTTATTTGTCATCCAGGGTTTGGTTCCTGGTTAAGCAAGTTCATCTTTTTGGTTAACATTTCAGATGATATGGCTGTATTATTTCTATTGTGTTATCATTTTGTGATTTTTGTAATATTGTTTTGTTCACATATTGCTTACATTTGTATTGTATATATTTGTTTCATAGTTATTGTCTGTTTGTTTATTGGGTGAAACCCCAAGAGGTCGGGTCACCATAATGTTGCCATTGAAAGACTGTCGTCAATCTATGTATTTGATGCTGAGAGGCAGGTCCTTCAGTGGTTCATTGACTTTTGTACTAAAGTGCATTAATGTAAGACTGACTTTTATGGTTCTAGATTATTTTGCTTCAGTTTTAGGATATTTGTTTTTGAAATACAATTTTTGATCTTCATACAGTTATTTTTTGAAGATACTTCTTTAGCTTTGTTCATCCAAGGCAGTTTTTTTTTTTACAGTTCTTCTTCTATAATAAGCATTTTTCATATTTTTAAAATTATTTGGAACATTAAAAGCCAGTTTCCATATTTTGAGCCTAGATAGAAGCGTTAGCTTCTTCTGGGCTGAACAATAAAGCTCCTGATGTTCTTTGTAGCTTATTTTGGAAGCCTCAGTCAGTTTTGGCTATGTTCATGACTCTTAATCAATACACTTTTAAGACAGAGATTTACAGTTGAAGGACATTTTTTTTCTTTTAAGCTGTTGTGTGTTTGTATTTGAACTTTGAAAGCCTAAGCCCCATTTGTGGCTTTTACAGGAATCGAAATCTGCCATCTGATTTTGGAGACAGGCTGTCTGGGGTGAGGCCTGTACCTGAGAAAGACCAGTGAAATCCTGGTCAGGATTTTATTTAATTTAAAGTCTGTTCATTCTGTTTTGCAATTTTGTGTTCCAGAATAACAAGTGAAGCTTCCTAATCAATGAGGCAGCAATATCCAGAGTACCAGAGTTAGTCATGAGAACATAGAGAAATTTGATTATGCTGTTCTAATCGTTGGTGATTTGTGAGAGCAGGAAAATAATCTGTGTTATACATATTAACAAATGGCTGACTGAAATCTCTCTTCTCTTCTTACAAGCTACTGCACATGGTATTGTAATTCAATGTAATTCTACAATGATGACATATGACATTCCTTTGAAAAAAAGATTTTAGTATGCTAAATAAAATATAATTAGGTATATAGTCCAGTTATGCTAAGCACATCAGTGCCTTTTAATATACAGTAGGTTTTTCAAAGGTGGGACCTTACATAGTCCTTGTGGTTTACCAGGAATTAAAGGATCGGAGAAGACAAGAAAGGACCTTAGTGAATAAGGCGAGCACATGCAGTTACTGGAAAAGCAAATTTTTCATATTATTAGAAAAGAAAAGAAAAGGCTCCTCCAGAGAATGAAATACTATGTCTATTGTGATATATGGCTGGCAGTTTATCCCAGCCAATACCCCCACACCGCTAGATGGAGTCCTCCCTGCAACATGGAGGGGACCTGATTTCCAGCAGGGCAAAATGGACAATGGAGTTCGGCTTCACAGCCGTGCTGGATACCGTGGGGGCCGCTAGGGGACACTGCAGGAGGCAAGAGTGTTTTTATTATAGCTCCCTTATATATAGGAATAGGACGTACTCCCTAATCACGGGCACGGAAGGAATAAAGTACTTCTGGGCTGAAGAAAAGTAGAAGTTTTCATCTGACCCGGAAGTGTTATGAAATCACATGGACTGAGGGACAGAAGCACGTCCGGGTCAAGGAATATAAAAGGACTCTGGGAAAATCCAGCAGACTGAGCCGAATTTAGGAGGGAGTGTGATAGAGCTGCTGGGTGGAGAGGAGGATTGAGTATTGTTATTGTATTGATTTATTATTGTTATTTTATATTTATTGAGTATAGTGGAGGTGCTTTGTGCACAATTATTAGAAATATTAAATTAATTTCTTTATTTTAACCTGGTGTCTGGACATGTTGTCTGCGAGTTTCACGGGGCAACAGCGACCCCTGCTGTCACACTGTTTAAAGAGTGCTCCACAACTTCTTGCTCAGTGGACACAAAAGTAAAAAAGATGGCTTGAGAGAGAAAAAAATTGACTGGAAAATTCCACCATACTAACAGGTAGCAGAAATGTTCTTTTGCAGGGAACATATAGGTCCTTACTGCATATAACAAAGGGGGCACATGTGCTTTATTAGTAGACTGGAGCTCAACAATGCCTGTAATTTTGTCCCACAACTTTAATGAGGCCATCCTTTCCCCAATAAGTGATTCCAGCAGGTCTCAGAATCATCACCATTGACTATGTCTTGCCAGGAGCCCTTTGAGTATAAAGAACAGAACTGAGGTGGGAGAGGATATAATGGAAAATAAACCAGGGGACTGAGAATATGTAAGCAAGAGAGATGAGAGAAGAAAATGCAAGTAGACAGGGAGCAGAACCCATTGAGGTAAATGCAAAGATGTTCCTTCATTATATTAGGTACTTAATCGTTCTTCTTGAATTACATATGCTTTTTTTCTCTTAAAAATATGTTGTTCTGTATATTTTTCTTCCTTGATATTAATCTGTGTTGAAAGTGCCACTATGGAAACACTTACTGTTTTAATATTCAGCACATGTTACACAGTCAACTTAGGGTTATGGTGTTATGGCAATGAAAGTTAAGCCTTAGTCTTTGACAAACAGACTGAAACGCCTGCCAAGAAGTCTGGAACTGGAAGGAAACATTGATATCAACTTGACAACTAAATGCATGGTTAGGCATAACAACAGGTTACATGACTCATCAGGACGCAGTATTAGAGTGTCAGGATGATAAACCAAAAGGGAGGGATACATACCATTAATATCTGCTTTAAAATCTGGAACTTTTCTGCAAAGTTGTCCCCTCCTGGAGATATAAACACACTGTCATTACCTGATTTTAACTGGATGAATTGTGAAGTCTGCCAGTAAACACAACAGGAGAAGAATAACAGCACAGGCTTTCTATTATGAAAGACTTTTGCATCTAAAAGAAATTCATACACTTAAATTATTATTTTCAAGCTTGGGTTACCTGTAAAATCAATTGTGCCATGTCATTTTCAAACATGCTAATAATCTAGAAAAAAAGAAGAGAAGTAAGATGATCATTCGTTGCGCTCACCTGATGCCATTTGCAATAAGAAATGCAACCACTGCTACAAGAATGGCCACCAGAAATGAACCGATGATTATTCTAGCTAGACTTTCTGTTGTCAAGGTGAAAACTGTTCTTGGTGAAGATGCTGTAAAAATATAAAACACTATCATAGTTTCTGAGGTGAGATACCATTAAATTCAGCTATACAGTTGGTGAATCATCCTTTAATGAAAACCAAAACATATAATAAAACGGTTTTCATGATTTCAAACAAACTGAGATTGTTCAGGGAGGCTTTAGATTGCTAGTCACATGCCATTTATGGATAAACTGATCATTTCTTTAAATAAGTTTCAAGTACAAAAGGTGAAATTTTCATCAGCAGCAGGAAAAATAAACAATTTAAATGGATTCAATGGCTTTTTCATGCTGATTTAAATACCCAGTCAGCAGCATCATATTGTAGGACTGGAAGGCCAGCAAAGTGTTATGAAAGCTACCAATGACTATGAGAATTGAGATTCTGTTTTCAGAAATGATACATTTGGATATGTGAACAGTAAAGCACATGTTAAGCACTGATGACCTGTACTCCCATATACTGTATGAACACAAGAGAAAGAAAATATACTTTTAATCTGGAATGAGGCCAAAAATGCAATGTTTATGGGCTTGGGTATCACCTGAGTGGTAAAACCATAATTCTCTGACCAGGTAAATGAATCAGCCCATATCAGTGTTCCTTATGGTAACTAATCTCTTATAATTTAAAGAAGCAATGAGCACTTCTGATTGGTTTACATAACTTAAAAAAACAATACATTTATTTCCTCACTAGTGTTGATTAGCAAAAAGTTTAGCAAATGTGCTGGGTTCACTGTTGCCCTTGTTTGGCTAGCATAACATCACACACCTCCAACAGTCATGTTGGATGGGACAGCCACCTGACTAAATAATGCTTATCAATTTCCCATTAAAGGGCATTTCTACCCATACTTATAATGAATGATGCAGTTCTACACAAAGTGTCTCATATAGCAGGAAAGCTATCCGAATAACAACTGGCTAACTAGCATCAGTTTTACGTGTGGCTAAAAGAACAAGAGAGATGGCACATTGTGAATGGAGCGGTCTGTAAGTGAATGCAGCTCACTAGCAATGTTTTCACAGACATGGCATACCTGGCAAAGTATGCAAATACAAGAATAAACAGTCACTTTTTATGTGTGTTCACATCTACCATCAAATCACGTATGAGATTCAATATGTAATTGTGTGTTTGAGTGTGTTTAATTAAATACTTGTGGCAGCATTTCAATATAGCTATACTCAAATCATATTTTTTGCTCCTAAACAGAGCCGCATTAATGGTCATTAAAGGGCATTTGCCCTTCCATTATCACAAAGAAATCCCACCATTTATTCTCACCTTTGCATTCATTGTCAGGTTTGCTGTGTCTTTAAAATCACTGCAAGTGAGTTGCTATCCATCGGTGTGCTTTTCACTTGTGGCTTGATTGCTCTGTCCAGTATGTACCACTTCGCATGTTCTCCCTTCCCGATGTCACATTTATGCTCGCTGTGTATCTTGTACTCCAAGCTATGTGAAAATCATTGTGATACAATTTCAAACTATTTTAAATTCTTTTTTTTTTACCTAACTAAAATAACTAAAGTGCCAACAGTTTTCAAATTTGTATTTTTCTTCATGCATAGTGAAACAATGTGAGTGCAGAACCACAGCTGATCAAGCATTTCTCTGACTTCTGTCTGTGTGAAAGTGTGTGTTTCTCTGTAACTGAACCAGCTGTAACAAGAGATAAAATAATCCATCATAGTTTCACCATTAGGACTAAATCCAACTCTATAACTCAGGATGGACCATGGGAGTTGTGTATTTCTTTTTTTGGCAGTGGCATTAAAAGATGAAGTTTTCTAAGGAAGTAACACCAATGCTTAGAAAGGGAAGCCGAAGCAAACCTGGGGCCTCATGCATAACGCCGTGCATAGAATTCGCACTATAGCATGGCGTAAGCACAAAAGACGAAATATGCTTACGCACAGAAAAATCCAGATGCAGGAATCTGTGCGTACTCCAACTTCCACGTTCTTCCGCTACATAAATCCCGGTCAGCATGAAAAGTAACGCTCGTGCACGCGCTTTATGTAACGCCCCAACTCCTCCCAGAATTACGCCTCTTTGAATATGCAAATCAATATAAATCACTCTTAAGCTCAGCCTTCTGTGAAAAGACAATGGGAAAAGCACGGGGAGAAATATAAGAATTTCAGCGAATACCAAATGGAGGCAAAGGAAAAACATACTATTTGTTTAATTAAACCATGGTATAATCAACAAAAGGAAGTTGATCGAGTGACATAGCGTGTTGGAGAAACTTGAAAGCTCACGTTCACAAAGTCGCACAGTGCCAGAAATAAAAAAGAAGTCACATATCAAAGTCACCGTGAAAAGGAGAGTTGTAGCCCACTGTCTGAGTGTCATATGAAAGCTTATTAGGGTACAGAGAAAAAAAGGCACACAGTGGGGAAAAAGCACGAAATGTCAACTTCAATCTCAAAATTTCCACTTTAATCACGTAGTTTATTTTGTCATTAATAGTTTAATTAACCAGTTTCTCAAATCACATCGTAATTAAAGTATAGCAAGTTAAATGCTTTGTTTTGTATTTGATCTTCTATGTGCTCTATGTGTGTGAATCACTACATGCTTCTTAAACCGGCTCTCTTCCTCCGACAGGACACAGAATCCATTACATTCATGATATTACAGCTCTCTGAATAACTAAAATACTGAGATGTATATGTGATATCATTTTCATGATGATAGTTAAAGCACGTTATTAAACATGGGTTTCACGGAGCAGTGATTGTGGGTGACCTTCGATGAAATAATTTATTGCAGCAGTACTCATGGGCATGTCCAATAGAGAAAGTCAAGTGTCAATATGTTATCTTATGCACGGTGGATTGCCACACAATCAGCTCTGTAATAGACGTTAAGCCATCTGTAAGCTTAGAGCGCCGATTCTTCAAAACGTTTAAGGAACGTTGAAATATCTTCGTAGTACATGTTTAATTATTCTATCCTTCACGCCAGTCCCAGTGAAGAATATAGATTATTTAAATGAAGTTAAAGTTTTATCTGTATAATATAATAAACATATTTTGCTGCATTTCACCTTAAAAATGATATCATCATCATATGTAAATGCACGCTTTATAAAGTGGCGCAGGTTGTGTAATATTATAACTGTAGTGCAAGTTTACAGTGAGGTAATTGCACTTATAAGTACAAACAGTTATACAAGGAGCACTAGATTGAGTGCGTTTAAAGTTCTTGGGATGAAACTGTTTCTGAACCGCGAGGTCCGTACATGAAAGGCTTTGAAACGTTTTGCCGTGGCTGAGGCAGCTTGTCCTTGAAGCTGCATATCGATAATTCTCTTTCCGATTAGCTGCTGCTGTGATTCACACTCAGATACAGTGATATAAATACTCCGAGTGGTGCAGTGAGAGTAATATGGAAAAAGATGATCCGCTGTGGCAACTGTTATGGTATTTGGAATACTATGGCTATTCCCTGGACCATTATATTGTTACAAGTTAATTACAATCAGATGCATTACACTAATAAACAATAGGCGTTTAGTTTCAGTGTATTTATAAAGCCGCTTCAGGAAAATAAGGAGTAACCACACAGGAACAGTAGCATTGCTTTGACGCTGGATGCCGCCAGTTTGCCAAACCGAGCGGAGAACTTACTACGACAAGGTATGAGGTACCGTGGAAAATTGCGTGGCTTTATGCCAAGTGTAGGTTTTATACATCGCGATTCTAACGCAACATTTCTGTGCGTACGCACCGTTTATACATGAGGCCCCTGGTGTTCCATAGGATAATGAAGCCACAGCCATGACTGGTGCTGTGTAATGCAAAAACTACTTTTTTACCACCAGTAAGTTTTCTGTGGAAAATGTTTAAAACTGGCTGGTGAGGTTTACCTTTAATCATTTAAGTCATTTGGATCAGATGAGGTTGTCTTTTGTTAAGATGTAACTATGCTTTTGACACTCTCACTTGCCATTATCGGAGATGCTTGTTTTTTTTTTTTTGTTCCACCTCCATCTTCCACCCACCCACAAGGCACAGCAGACCGGATAGTGGCATGGCCATTTATAAGAGTGGTCCACTTTTCTGGGAACAGGAAACCTCTACAAGCTCTTATCACAATAACTAGTTTAATGGCTAAACCCTGTTAAATTCTGTATCTGATTTAAGGAACGTCTGACTAACTGAATATGAATGATTAGTTTACTATGCAAACTGAAAGGAGAATTTTGCTTGCCAGTAGACTTGCTCCCCAGTGGCCTCATGTATAAACGGTGCCTACGCATAGAAATGTTGCGTAAGAACTTTTCCACGTTCAAATCGCAATGTATAAAACCTACACTTGGCGTAAAGCCACGCACTTTTCCACGGTACCTCATACCTTGTCGTACGCAAGTTCTCTGCTTGGTTTTGCAGACTGGCGGCACCCAGCATCAAAGCAGTGCTACTGTTCCTGTGTGGTTACACCTTATTTTCCTGACGCGGCTTTATAAATACACTGAAACTAACTGCATATTGTTTATTAGTGTAATGCATCTGATTGTAATTAACTTGTAACAATATAATGGTCCAGGGAATAGCCATAGTATTCCAAATACCATAACTGCTTTAGCGTTGTTACTCTCAATGCACCTTCTTCGGTTACTTGGAGAAAGAAAAGCAAAGACTGCAGGGGCGGCTACGCTAATATATATTGAATATAAAACAGAAAGAGAAAATAACACAGCCAAAAACGCAGCAACAAATTTCGCAAAAGTTAAATGCTTGTGTCATGAGCACGAGGCGGCTATGCAGTGTCTGTAACGGACGTGGACATCCACCGTGCATAAGCTACCTTACTGACATTGGCGGCTAAGGGGCCACCGATTCTTCCTCTGCCCAGTGCCACCACAAGCCTAAAGCCGCCCCCGAGTACTGCTGCAATAAATTATTTAATCGAAGGTCGCACACAATAACTGCGCGTGAAGCTCATGTTTAATAACGTGCTTTAACTCCTATCACCATGAAAATGATATCACGTATACATCTCAGTATTTTAGTTATTCAGAGAGCTGTAATATCATGAATGTAATGGATTCTGTGTCCAGTTGGAGGAAGAGAGCCAGTTTAAGAAGCAAGTAGTGATTCACACACATAGGCACATAGAAGATCAAATGCAAAACAAAGCATTTAACGTGCTACTTTAATTACGATGTGATTTGAGAAACTGGTTAATTAAACGATTTTAAGATGAAGTTTATGACGTTCTACTTTAATGACAAAATAAACTGCGTGATTAAAGTGGAAATTTCGAGATTGAAGTTGACATTTCGTGCTTTTTCCCCACTGTGTGCCTTTTTTCTCTGTACCCTAATCCACTTTCTTGTGACACTCAGACAGTGGGCTACAACTCGCCTTTTCACAGAGACTTTGATATGTGACTTCTTTTTTATTTCCGGCACTGTGCGATTTTGTGAACATGAGCTTTCAAGTTTCTCCAACACGTTATGTCACTCGATCAACTTCCTTTTGTTGATTATACCACAGTTTAATTAAACAAATAGTATGTTTTTCCTTTGCCTCCACTTGGTATTCGCTGAAATTCTTATATTTTCCCCCGTGCTTTTCCCATTGTCTTTTCACAGAAGGCTGCGCTTAAGGGCGATTTATATTGATTTGCATCTTCAAAGAGGAGTAATTCTGTTAGGAGTTGGGGCATTACATAAAGTGCGTGCACGACTGTTAGTTTTCACGCTGATTGGGATTTATGTAGCAGAAGAACGTGGAAGTTGGAGTACGCACAGATTCCTGCATCTGGATTTTTCTGTGCGTAAACACATTTCGGCTTTTGTGCTTACGCCATGTTATAGTGCAAGTTCTACGCACGGCGTTATACATGAGGCCCCAGGTCTTCCTAGTGCCTAATTTGAAAACTTTAATAAACAAAACTTTATGAAAACTAAATAATTTTATTTGACTACACTGTTTTTAGGAAAGAGCAAAACTCATTAAATAATTATGTACAAAATGTAGTAACAAAATAGTTTGTCTAAACAATTATATAGCAACAATGCACCTAAAGGCCATGTCACTTTGTGATTTCTCCAGCATTATTCAGTCACAAACTTCACTCATTTAGTGAGTTTGGTGCAGTCATGGCACACTTCTGTGACCACCAATTTTATAGTCTGAAATGCCCAGTGATTTATTCTCCCCTTCAGATTTGATTTTGCCTTAAATCATAGGGTGGGCTCTGTATGCGTGAGAACTGACAACCAACGATTGTCCACTACAATGCATGTAGTGAAGCCACCACGAAACAAGCGTGTTTTTAGTACCTCGCAAACAGGAAAGAGGCCTTGACTGATGTTTTGTGTTTTATGTACAATGACAAAATACAGTAGGAAAAAGTAACAGACTGTAGAACCATAGTCAGGCAGCATATTTATAGTTGCCAGGAAAAAGGGGTAAGCTTAGTCTTCTTTGGAAAGGTGAAAATGTGCTGGAAACATGTTATGCAATTTGACATCCTGAGTAGACAAGATCAGCAACTCAGTTGTCAAGTCTAACATCTCCTCTAACTTGAAGCTGTGAAACATGAATGTGTGTGTGGGGACAAGAGAATATGTGGCGCATAAACGATTTCACGTAAAAGAAAATAATGAGAGAAAATAAGAAAAATATTTTAGTGCATTTTTCTTTTTTTTAAGAATTGCCAACATGGGAGATTAGAGCAATACTAGAGCACATACCAGAAGAATTCTGTCATTGACTCATTGGCTTAAGGTAGACCAAGTTTGCGATTATATTGCCCGAGCCTGAGGGGGTATTTCAGCAGGACTGGCAGTTGGACTATTTATATACTTTGGTCTGATCATCCTTGTCTATGTATTTAAGGACAACGTGTATATTACAACATACTGAGGGCACTAGTAAAGTCAAAGGCTCAAATATCTATTAATACTTTAAAGTTTGGATTGTTTATGACACAGTCTATTTCCAATAATGTTTTGTTGATCCCTGACTTTATTATGGACACTAAGTTGGACTGTTTATATCTAATGGAAACTTGGCAGCAACCAGGCGATTAGTTTCATTTAAACCAAGCATTTCCACCAGGCTTTGTGTATATTTCTAAATCCCATTTCTTAGGTAGAGGAGACGGTCTTTTGATAATTTTCCAGGAAAACTAAAACTATCACTGGTGAATCTTCCTGCAAAGTCGTGGTACGCTACTTACTATAACTGCTATTTTAAATGGACCTGCTAAGTTTTCAAGTACTTTTACTGAAGAATTTTCTACTGTTTTAACGGCTCTGTGTGCCATGCCTTCAAAGGTCATCCTTATGGGTGATTTTAATATAGACTTCCACTAATATACTTAAAATGGATTTTAATGAAATACGTGACTGTTTTAATTTAACTCAATATGTAAATTTTTCAACTCATAACTAAGGTCATATTTTAGATTTAGTCTGCTGCTCTGGTATCATACCCCATAATCTCCTCTCTATTAAATTACCTTTTTCTGATTATAAAATGATTATGTTTGATATTATCCTACTTCTTAGTAAATCAAAGGTTCGGTGAGTTATTACACTTCGTAATATTAAACATGTAAATCTTGAGAAATTTTATTGGTTTACTTAACCTACAGCCTGTTTTTCCTGTAACTGCCACACTATCAGAATTAATAGATCACTATAATGCTGTTCTGTCACCTGCTTTCACTACGCTGGCTAAAACCCATATAACATAGCTGGTCTCACTACCGTCCTGTAGACCTTCCCTTTCACTCTTGCTGATACCTGTCTGTTTCAAAGTACTCCTGTCACTCTCTTCAACCCATTCTACCCTGCTTGTCCTCTCTTTTTCATCTCTCTTCCACAATCTCCATTACTCTGTACAGTTAATCCCAAGTATTTAAACTCATCCACCTTCGTAAACTCTACTCCATGCATCCTCACCATTCCACTGACCTCCCTCTCATTTATACACATATATTCTGTCTTGTTCCTACTGACCTTCATTCCTCTCCCCTCTAGAGCATATCTAAACCTCTCCAGGGTCTCCTCAACCTGATCCCTACTATCACTACAAATCACAATGTCATCAGCAAACACCATAATGCACGGTTATTCCTGTCTAATCTCGTCTGTCAACCTGTCCATCACCACTGCAAATAAGAAAGGGCTCAGAGCCGATCCCTGATGTAATCCCACCTACACCTTGAATTCATCCGTCACTCCCACCATAGACATCACCACTGTCACACATCCCTCGTACATATTCTGTACAACTTTTAAATACTTCTCTGCCACTCCCGACTTCCTCATACAATACCACAGCTCCTCTCAAGACACCCTGTCATATGCCTTCTCCAGGTCCAGAAAAACGTGATGCAACTCCTTCTGGCCTTCTCTGTACTTCTCAATCAACATCCTTAGAGCAAACGGAGGTGCTTTTTCTTGGCATGAAACCATACTGCTGCTAACTAATCATCACCTCACTTCTTAACCTAGCTTCCACTACTCTTTCCCATAACTTTATGCTGTGGCTCATCAATTTTATCCCCCGTAGTTATTACAGTCCTGCGCATCTCCCTTTTTCTGAAATATCGGCACCAGTACACTTCTTCTCCATTCCTCAGGCATCCTCTCTCTTTCCAAGATTAAATTAAACAATCTGGTTAAAAACTCCACCGTCATCTCTCCTACATACCTCCATGATTCCACAGGTATGTGATCTGGACCAATGGCCCTTCCATTTTTCATCCTCTTCATAGCTGTCCTTACTTTGTCCTTGCTAATTAATTAATTAATTCATTCGTTCATTCATTCATTACAATTCTTGTAATTCTGGATCTTAGTTCTGCATTTGAAACTTTATCCCATCAGATACATTTGGAACGTTTAGCTAGTTTTGGAGTTTGTGGCCTTGTGTATCAATGTTTTTTCTTTAATCTTACAGAGAGAAGATAGTTTGTTCAGGTGAACGGGTTTAGGTGTGAGAGTACAGTGGTTACACAGAGAGTTCCACAGGGCTCCGTGTTAGGGCCACTTCTTTTGCTTATTTGCATGTTTCCTATTCAATTTCATTGTTATACTGATGATACACATCTTTACTTATCCACTGAATCTACCTCTCTTCTTCCTCCTAATATTCTTACTGCTTGTCTATAGGACAAAAAGTTATGTATGATGCATAATTTTCTTCAGTTAAATGGTAATAAAACAGAACTATTCTTTGTTGGTACTAAACCTGTACTTGCTATGGCTAACAATTCTCCAATTCTGATAAACAATACATTTATAAATATCTCTATCCTGGTCAAGAGTCTGGGTGTTCTAGTACCCTTTCTATTTCATCTGATATAAATAAAATATGTTTCTAGGATTGTTTTTTTTTCATCTTTGATCTATATTGCTGTCTACCAGTCAATTCTAAGTTATAAACTTCTATATCTTAAATAGGCTAATTGTTCCAGTTGAGATTTTATAAATGATTTCAAAACCTAGTCAGATGAGATTGGTCAGAATAAACATAATTTCATTTCTGTATTTCAGAATGACCTGTTTAAAGATTTTAAAAGATAAGGTCGCAAATAATGACATTGGAGAGGTTTTGGGTGATGTTATTTTGTTTTGGCACACAGTATGATTAAAGAGGATATTATACTGCAAATAAGGTAATTCTCAGAAATCAGTTTCTTAATTTGTAGGGAAATTAAACACAATGTACAAATGTTACTAGATTGTAGTTGTAAATCTTTGCAAATATTTTGAATTTTGTCTTTTTCATTTTTGGAAAAGATCACATGCACTAAATTAAACACAGAGTTTAAAAAGACATACCATTTACAATTGTTGAAGCAAATCATTCGTGTTCAGTTTTTAGGGATATGCAACACTACTCTGCATTAAATTGTGATAATAAAAATGTTTTCAAAAATGCCATTTTGATTGACACCTAATTTTTTTGGCTTGGAGTGAAGAGTAAAAAAGTCTGAGAAATGATTGGAAAGATGTAACGTATAATCTGATCAACTTTTTTGTTAATGTGTTTTCTCAAGTAATATCTAATTATACAAATGGGAAAATAGATACAGCAGTTCTTGTTTGGGGTGTATTGAGGTTACACCAGATCAGATTGTTGAACTAACTTGTGTGAGAGATGGAAAGACTAGAAATTAAGTTTTGGCCAGAGATTGGCTAAAGGCTGAGTTGTGCTCGAGGCTGGTCTAAGGAGCTGAATCACTAGAAAATACACTATACCCACACTTATCAAATAGGTGTGTCAAGCACCACAGGACTGGTTTAAATTCAGGGCTAATAGGCCATGATGTTTCTCTGATATTACATATAGATAAGATAGTGGTCATATATCTACATCATTCCATCACCTTGAGGCCATGCTGGAAAAGAGACCATGCTGCACCATGGATCATTCACCATACTAAGGCAGAGTGCTACCTGGTAGTCTGAGCATACTAAATGTTTATGACTTCTACCATGATGATCCAGGATATATTAGTATTGTTTTTCAAAGAACCATTTTACTCTGCTTATATTTTGGGCACATTTAGAAACTTCTTAATCCATGCATGAATAAAAGTAAAAACCTTCTATCCTGCTCTCTGTAAACCATGTAAGGGCTATAGTTGGGATTTGGAGTATTCCGTTCAGGTCTTTGTAATAAAGACTATAAAGGGGAGAAAAGGGTCACCTAGGATCCTGCCCATGACAGAACACTGTGACCAGAGATATTATTTATACTGTTTTATACAATCATTCATTGTTGAAGGAAATGGCTTACCTGTTTCTGCAATACATGACTGTCACTACGAAGAATTTTAAACACATATATAACACAAGTAAAATGTGCTTTCATTTGTCATAATACAACACCAAACAAAATCATCTTATCGCACTCATTTCAACTTTTTCAACTTAACTTCTTTCTCTTGTATGACTAAACATGCAAGGTAACTTACTAGAATCAAACTTAATAAAACCATCTGAGCTGACATATAAATAATTCAGTCAACAACAATTCCAGAAAGTGACGAGCAAAACAGATGCTAGTTTCTGGAGAATATCAAACATTCAGAGCTCAACAAATAACAAACACATCACAGCTGCCATAAGGGTTATCAGCACATTAAGTGGTCATTATCTGTTCTCAGTAGACCTATTGGATGGGAAAAAATCGGTGACTTCTAATCTTTCTGCAATGTTTAGGAGGTTTTATATCAGTAATAAAAATAAATGATAAAAATGTTCATACACATTACATACCACGTCATTTGCAAAAAGCAAAGATGCAATTCTATCGCTATTGAAGAGGACACCCGTCCCTCCCTGACTTCGCCTTAATATCCTGTCTATGAAAATCACAAAGGACAGGAAACAAAGGATAGCCCTGGCAGAGTCCAATACCCACTGGAAATGATGCTAAGGTTTTTTCCGAAAATGCAGACACAGGTTTCACTGCAATAATAAAAGGAGAAAATAGCCCTTCTTAGGGGCCCCAAAACCCTATACTCCCACAGCACGCTCCACAGAATTCCTCAAGGAATACAGTCAAACACCTTCTCTAAGTCCACAAAATACATGTAGACCAATTTGGCATACTCCCATACCCCCTCCAAGATTTCCCTGAGGGTAAAGAACTGGTCCAGTGTTCCATGGCCTAAACAAAATCCACATTGCTCCATCTGCATCTGAGGTTTTATGACTGGGCAGAGTATCCTTTCCAGCACCTTGGCATAAGTATTTCCAGGGAGACTGGAGAGTGTGATTCCCTCAGTAGTTGCAGAACACACTCCAGTCCTCTTTGTTAAAAATGAGGACAACCACCTTGGTCTGCCACTTCTGGGGTATGGCTCCTGATGTCCATGCAACATTGAAAAGGGAGATCAGCCAAGACATCCTAAAAAAATTCCAGACCTGGTGAGAGTGCCTGGATCCCAGTCCACCAAGGCCTTGCTTTCAACTGTCGAACATATCACACTGCAGCTGGCTGCTATTCATCCTGCAGGTGATGGGCTTGAGGGAGAGCAGTCTCGCATCATGATTTCGGGCTCTCCCAGACCGGGCCCCTTGGCAGGCCCAGCAGCCATGGCACTCAACAGCAGACATTCCTCTCAGGCCTGGCTAAAGGTGATGGCCCCAGTAACCCCATATTGGGTGGGATAAAATTTTTGTGTCTGCATCATAAGGGGGGTTTGACTTACTCTTTGTCTAACAACTGAACTGGGACCAATTTGCCTTGTGAAGTTCTAACAGGAGCTTCTATTTTGGACAACACAGCTTCAAGGGTCACAGGGGCACACAAACCTTGCCACCAAGATAAGATGGTGATTCTGAGAGATGCCATAACTTGCATTTTAGGTTAATTAGTTACTCTGTAGTTCTTGTAAGTGTGAATATGTTTATGTGTGCTTGAGACCTTTGCTTGACATCCACAATGTGCAGGTAAAATCCCTGTCTTGTGCTCCAAACTACTAGCATTGGCTTTGCCACAGCGGCACCCTGAATTAGATGTGAGTTTGAGAGTGAATATATATGCATTTTGATGTTTATATTTAATTTTATGTGTTCACCCTTTCTTAGGTGTAAAATTGTTAATTTTGTACTTTCAAAATGTAATAAATGATATTTACTGATAAATCAAAATTATTTAAATTAACTTGGCTAAACTCATATTCAAAACCCTTTTCACTGAAATGTTTTGATTTAATTTGCAGAGCAGAAGGGGATGCATTTCTGGGGTGTAAATTGAATAGTTCATACGTACCTTGACTATATCTCAGTGAAGTTTTATTTCACCATCTTTTCATACTTATATTTTATTATATCCTTTTCAAGAAATAGATTTTGCAACACAATATATTAAACTATTATAATGTTTAATTTATTTTAAAAGATGTTGCCAGTTTTAAAAATCATTTTCTACTAGTTAAGGTAAAGTACTGAAAATCAGCAATTTATACGGTTATAGTTTTCTGGACATATGATCAGTTCTACTATTCATTTTTATATGTAATGCAATGCCTATAAAACGCTTTATCCTCCTTGGAAGATTTCACATTTTACTCGTACATAACACTGAATCACAGGACATTTAATTTGACCTTATTGAGACTGATCAACAGAAAAAGATTCTTCAATATCAAAGTGAAAATCTCTGCAAAGAGTTCTAAATTAATTACAAATATAAAAAACAAAATAATGATTCACAAAGTATTTAGTCTCTTTAAAATGACACACCTAAATTATTACTGGTGCAGCCAATTGTTTTAGAAATCTCGTCATCAGGTCATTGCAGATCACCTCCCTGGTGATTCAGTTGACTGTAGAGTAAAGTCACCTCACCTGTAAGGACCATCAGTGTGGTGGACTAACTAAATAATGAAGACAAAGGAACACTCTAAACATCTCCATGAAAAAGTGATTGAAAATCACAAGTCAGGGGATGAAATCAAATAAACACCCAAGTCACTGAATATCCGTTGGGGTCCAGTTAAATTAATCATTAAGAAATGTAAAAAGAAAAGCACAGCTGGAAATCTGCCAGAGAGTGAGCATGTAAAGAGAACACTAGTGAGGGAGGCCACCAAGAGACCTCTGATAGCTCAGAAGGACTTACAAGATACAGTAACTGACACTGGAGAGACTGTACATGTAACAACTATGGTGTGGGTGCTACACCAGTGGACAGTTAATAAGAGGCAAGCAAAGAAAAACCCACTGTTAAAAAAAAAACACACAAACAGTTTGTCAGAAGGCACATGAGGTTCTCTGGGGTCACCAGAAAGAAGGTTCTATGGTCTGATGAGACAAAAATCGAGCTTTCTGAACATCAGACTAAACCCAATGCTTGAACACTGCAAGTTATCAAAAACACACCATACTCATTGTGAAGCATGGATGGTGGCATCAGAATTCTGTGGGGTTGCTTCTCTGCAGATTACCCTGGAAGTCTTGTGAGGATAAAGGAGAAAATGAATGCAGCAAAACACAAAAAAGAAATTCTAGAGGAAAACCTGACTCAGACTGTAAGAAACTTATGCCATGGGAGAAAATTTGTTTTCCACCAAAACAGCAACCACAAGCATAAAGTCAAAGCTACACAGGGAATGGCTTGAAACAATAGTGTTAATGTCTTATAGTCAGAGTCCAGATCTCAACCCAACTGAGAATTTAAGGCTGGGCTTGAAACAGGCTGTTTATTCACGATCCCCATGCAACCTGATGGGGTTTGAGCAGTTTAGCAAATAAGAATTGAAAAATGGCAGACTCAAGGCAGTCATCAGTGCCTTGACTAAATATTGACCTGTAGGGAGTGAATACTTATATGATTAATTATTTTGTGTTTTTGAAATTTGTAATTTATTTCTCCATTTTTCAGAGATCTGTTTTTATTTTTACATTAAAGAGTCTTTTTCTGTTGATCAGTGTCAAAAAAGACAAATTAAATCCTCTGTTATTAAATGTTGTATAACAAAATGTGAGCGGAAGTGAATCCTTTTATTAGCACTGTATATCAGACAACTCTAGTTTATGGTTTTTGTTTATTTTATTTTCACTAAATTATATTGGTATACCATTAATGATCTGAATTTCAATACTACTGCTTTTTAAAAGGCTCTATTTATATTACAGACAACAGTTTCATTTTTTTACAGTGTATCACTAGTATCACTAAGTGCAAATACTGTATCTTCACATTAATAAAGCTTCATCTTTAAGTATTATTCAAGTACAGTTTTGCTCGTTAGGATCACTACTACTTGCATATAAATTCAATATATTTAAAGACTATTAGGTGTTGCATTATTATCATTTGTGAAGAGTATAATGATATTCTCAGTTGGTTTTACAGCCTAGATGCAGACTGTAAAGGTTTTCAAGAGTGAGGTGGTAGTAATGGTTTGAATGAAAGCTGTAATTCATCAATAAATAAGTTTAAATGGGTATTGTTCACACAATCTAAAGAGGTGACATGTCACAACTCTGAATTTGCTTGGAGTTAGTGTGGGTGTAGGAGTAAGTGTGCTCTATAATAAACTGTCATCCTATCTAAGGTTAGTTCTAGCATTGTACCCAACTCTGCCAGCACATGAAGAAATTCACATTTATTCTATATAGACTATTATTATGTTTGTTTCAGACAGGACACATATGTTTGTCACATTTGTTTTGGATATAGTGATATTGGCAAGTATTTGTATGACTTAATTAAATATAAATATAAATACCTTTACTAATGGAAGTAGTAGTAGTACAATATATATCAAATTATCATTACATTAATAATATTAAAATTCAACATAGGCAAAACAATGTTTTTTAATAATATAATCTAAAAATAATAAATCTTCAGTAGTTAAATTATCAATTAAAAAAATCACACATAAAAACACTCGCCTTTTTACTCACCTCTGACATCTATCATTGTGTGGGCAGCAGCATACCTGAGTGTAACATCATTGAAAGCCCAACATGTGTAGTTACCCGCCTGATCCACCTGAATGTTCCTTATTTCGAACTCCTGACTTCTTTTGTTAAGAGAAGTTCTATTTAAGTACCATTGATACTGAGCAGTAGGACTGGACTGTGCTGAGCATTGTAAAATAAGGGAAGATCCAGCAGCATAGACTGGTTTGGAAGGACGTACAGACAAAGTGGGCAAGTCCGGTCCATCTAAAATACATACATAGTAAACTTGAACACATTAAATGTTCTTTTTTTTCTCATCTAATCTATATAATTAATTGTGTAATGCATACATTACTAATACAGCATTCCTGCTCTGCTAAATTATTGTCTGTATTGACATACAAGCTTTAAGACATTTTATCAATCACTTCACTCAATTATTTCATTAATTTATAAATGAAGGAAGGTATAATATAATACTAAGATCTATTTTCTTCCCCACTTAAATTTTACATCAAGGCAAAAGGGCTTGCTGGTGCCGTTACTGACATGGTTATACACGTAACAGTAGAAGGGCCCATCATCTGATCTCAACACGCTTGATATCGTTAGAGTTCTCTTATCCGCACTCAAGTGAATCCTCTGAGTGTCTGACACCTCTGAGCTGCCATTGAACCACCGATAAGAGACGTCTGAGCCAGAGGCTGTGCAGGTCAAAGTCACTGTGTCATTGAACTCAACAGGATAAGACACATTGGACTAGATTTTGGGTACAGAAACTGGATCTGTAGAGAAGGTGTACAAAAAAGTTGTGATATTATAAAACATTAAAACTGGTAATTAGTCTACACTCA
This sequence comes from Polypterus senegalus, assembly GCF_016835505.1. Classification (NCBI taxonomy): domain Eukaryota; kingdom Metazoa; phylum Chordata; class Cladistia; order Polypteriformes; family Polypteridae; genus Polypterus; species Polypterus senegalus. The sequence goes on along the minus strand of NC_053165.1, from coordinate 144,182,308 downwards.
GCTAAAATCCAGTACCTACAAGTAGATAAAGCGTATTTACAGTGCATTTTCTAAACTAGGCCTGACAATAGCTGGCAGTCTTTACAGAATTAATTGACTTGTGGGTGATGAAATAGTTTAATAAATACCAGAGGATACCCCTCAGATGTCTAAAATATTTTCTCTTTTTTTAAGTTGGCCATTGAGCTCTGTGCTTTAATGAAGTTAATAGGGTTCTTGGTAGACAAAAGACGACATTTTCCCAGATGCACTTTACCATCACATTCTACACTTATTCAATAATTTAGGAGCACCTCCAAATAGAGATACCACACCTTTGCACGAGGACAAAGAAGGTATTTGGCTTGGATTCCTTACCTTTGGAACAGCAATTAAATTGTATGAAACTAACAATGGTCTAGTCCACTCTACCAAACTACATACCAAGAATAAAAGCCCTGGTCAGACAAAGTAGATGAGAATTTGTGCAAAGTAATTCTTTTGTTTCAAACTTTTTCCTGCTCTCTATTTCCCTATTTGTATTATTGTGCACAATAAACATCATGAAGTCCATAAATCATTTACTAGTTGCTATTACATTCAGAGATATTTTGGTTAGAGTTGCTTCTTTATAACTCGAGTCCAGAGTTCGGTCCATGGCCCAGACACTCTCCATGTTGAGATTGCACAATTTCTGTATTTTTATTGTTTTCTTTTTGTTTCAGGTTCTCCATACCCCAAAGATGTGTACATTGGGCTGACTGGTGACTTTAAATTGGTTCTGTGGTTGTGTATATAAATGTGCCTTGCAATGGACAGCCGGCCCATACTGGGTTTGTTCCTACCACTGATGCTGCCAGCATAAACCTTGCTACTGATTACTGGAATACATTGCTACAGAAATTGAAAGAATGAATGCTGTCGTTATTTATGTGGGACACTGAACTTTAATAATACTGAGGTGAGAAGTCTCTTTTGAGTACCCGCATATCACATAAAACAGAATGACACTGAAACCCCACAGCCTATGTAGGGATTTCATTCAATACACTGAGTGAGCGTCTCCTGAATAAATAATTTGCAGATCTTCAGAGTTGTTTAAACAAGCATACACAGACTTATTTTTTCATTTTTAATTTGTTGTTTCTCTGCATTATTATTACTGGCATTCTTGCTCTATCTTGCTTTTAAACATGACTGTTATGCTCAAACAATGAAGATTAAGAGAGTGTCTTGTCCTACAACAAGATTAGTCTGCAGATCATTGCCATCATCATCACCATCACCACTTTTATCTTTAAATTTTATCATCACTTTTGTGACCCTCACTTTCAAAACATTACTGCTTGATTCTTCTATTTTCTTCCAATGAGCATCATTACCCATTTATTCTTTTCATTTCACAATTTCTCCATGTACTTCTTCCAGGCATCTTTAATCCCATAACTATCAGTCATGATGATGTTAGTCCAAATTTATCAATGATAATACTTTAAATGCATTTGAAAAACACATATTTCATCCCGATTTTAAATTTGACTATCAACTGAGAATATTTCCTGGACAAGTTCACTCTGATTCAGTGTTTTAAGGGTCAGGAAATGAAAATAGTTTTGAAGACTGGTATGTAGTGAGTCGCCATGCAGTTGGTCTGAATACGCATGTGTCTCTATTCTTATGAAAGTGCTTTTGTCATGAAGCACTTAATCTTTAGTGCCATTATTTAGATTTTATAACATCTGAAAAAAAAACTATTTTATATGCTAATTAATGAAGCTGCGCAAAATCCCACCAAATGGGTGAAATCCCACCATCACCTCCTTGTGGGGCCAGCTGGAAACAAGAACTGTCAGGGAACTTGACTAACAGTGGGGGCCTCCAATGACACGTGGTGTGACACATTGGTTGGAGTAGTTTATTTATCACATCAATCATGTTATGTCCATTTGAAACTTGACTGAGAATGTTTATAATGTAAAATCACATTAAACTTGTTACGCCAGGTAAAGCTCAGTGGTCTTCTTCACTTAATCAGCTGCAAGACCTCACAAGCTGGAGTAGACAAGCAAGTACAGGACATCCTGTTAAACTGTTTCTGTTATTAGTAGACAGTAAGGTGGTGCATGGCCTGTAGAAAAGAACTGTGATCATGCAGACGCCCATGAACAGTGGATTACGAAAAAGGAATTATTTTTCTTTGTTAGCTTTACCATTGGATCTACTTGAAAATCTTCTCTCATTGATATCATTCATTTCATAGTTCCAAATCAGTACGTTTATCAAATAAGGGTGGATAAAAACACCACATTTGTTATGGCAAACAATATCTTCAAATATCTGAAGCCACTCTAGTCAATTATTATTTATACAGGGTGGTCCAGATCTAATTATGCAATTATGCAATTTTCATTACGCTATAACTTATTAAGTTTATTACATAGAGAATTCACAAAAAATTCTTTAGCAGTATATTCAGATTGGAAAGTTAGTTGAACTTTGGATCAGTGTGAAAATTATTCAGTGGTTGTTCAACATTAATGTAAATTGTAGTCAACAAGTAAGATTTAATTCTCCTCCATCATCCCTAAAAATACATTTCCATTTATTTGCTAAAGACACTTTTATACAAAGCGATTTACAAAAGAGTAACATTAGGCTACGGTCTGTTTTGTTCAGCAAGGGTAGTGGGACAGGGAACCACAGTTGATTGCCATAACTAAAAAGATTTAATAACTCATACATTTACAATCAAATATTACAATCAATAAAGCAATTAAGCTTAAACTAAACAAGAATATACTGTAAAGTATATAAAGTATAGCAGTTCAAAGTTTGTTTTGTTTTTTTTTCATTAATCTTGTGTCCTATAAGGTTATATTCCATTACCAGTACCATATTCTGTATTTCATATACATTTTTGATTCATGCAATGGACTACATGCACACTCTCTTCCAGATTCCATGTAAGCCTGCTACTTCACTTTCGACGCTAAAATCAAAACAGAATAGCTATGGTGTTTATCACCCAATCACTTCAAGATGTGCCCAAACTTACAGTAAACGATGTAAGTCACATTATTCAAACATAGTGCCACCCGCCACGAGCTAAAAAAAAGAAGGGCTTCAAACGATATGTTTCAAGCTACCTCCACAATTATGAAGGTAAGATCCGGATGTATTAACATATTTGTGTACAAGCCAAGGTTAACGTAGTGATACCGCTAACGTGTGTCAATCCCTGTTACAATTTTACTAACATCTTTGTCAAATGCAGTTTCAAACAAGGATTCAGAGAATGGATAGGTTGCCATTAGGGTTCAGGGCTACAGGCCACTGGAAAACCAAAAGCCTCACAGTTTGCTTCTAAGTTATCCTTGTTCGTGAGACAGGTTCATGTTCATCAAATCAAGTTTCTGTAAATTGTTTGATCTAAAAGCATAAAAAAGCACAGTCGTGGTCCTGGGTAAATTTATTATCCACCTCCTCCTCCTCTCTGGTGTGTCATTGGTCATTTTCTCCTCTCCCAAACCCCTGGTCTTGAAAGTGGAATGGAGAAATCGGTCCACCCAACTAACACCGCTCCCTTCTTCAACAATAGCTGCTCTGTCTCACACTGTGGCTCGTGAAAATTCTCTTTTATAAAATGCCGACTACAAACTCAGGATCATGATTAGATCAGATTTCCACATAGGAGGGAAATGCATGAAAAACAAATACCTTGTTGTACGTACTGGACGCTGAACATAAAGGTGCACAACAATGTTTAGCTGTAGAGCTATCTCTACATTGACATTTAAACTTCTTTTTCTCTGACATTCTCATCACTAAGCAAAAATCAAAACTGCAGTATGGAACATTGAAATGAATGAGCTTGCTGAGAATTCACCAGAAGTACCCTGTACATATGGCCTATTTGCAAATACAGTATGCTTATAATTTTGCACTGGTGGAGTTTTTATAATCCAACATCTTATGCTAGGAATATTTTAACAATCAAGTATCTAATTTTTTTTAATAAATAACCTTCTGATAATCTACTCAAAGTAAATGTGAAGGAAAGAAATGAGATAATCGAAGACATCAAGAGTAAAAAAAAAGGAAGTAGTGACCTCTACTCATATAAATGGAAAACTGGTTGAGCCAATCGCATAAATATTTGGGAAAACAGGCTGTTAATTAGTTGAGCTTTTTGACTGGCTGCGGTGGGCTGGCGCCCTGCCCAGGGTGTGTTTCCTGACGCACACTGTGTTGGCTGGGATTGGCTCCAGCAGACCCCTGTGACCCTGTAGTTAGGATATAGCGGGTTGGATAACGGATGGACGGATGGATGGTTTTTGACTGGGCACTAATTACAATTAGTTTGTTTGTCTAAAATAAATGGAATGATTTTAGTTTTAACTGCTAGGTGTAATTGGGTATAATAGTAATTAAACAAATGTTCCACTCTCAGGTATGTAGATTATTTTAATGATGTTGCTGTTGATCAGTTCCTCCAGTCAACAATCCAAATTATAAAAATTTTCCAAAGATCAGTAGAATGTCATGACGTTAACAAAAAAGTCACATGAGGAGAAATATGTCAAATGAATGTACCAGGCCTTTTTGTATCCCCATTTGTATGGCTTCTTGGGGATATATTGCTTTAGACTAGATCTACCTTTGAATGGCACTATTTGCTCATCAATAGACAACATTTGATCGTGTGGGAGACCTGAAATTTTGGGAGAAGTGAATCAATAATTGGCCTGATTTTGAAAAGCTTATCGTAATTTCCATCATTGTTGGCTAGCATGTTGCCGTTGTCATTGAAATGAATGAATTTTTTAATTTGTTCCCATCTGTCTCGGGATATCACATCAGCCACCTGTGCTACTCAACATTCACTGGAGCAATACATTCTTGACTTTGATAAATGTACAACACTCATGTACACTACAGTGGCAATAAACTGCTCCAATTCATTTCGATCCAATTTGAAGGCACTATTTGGATTTTTTGCATGCAATACAGATTACTTTGTTCTGCAACAGTATCCAAAAGATCAGTGTCAAAAAAGTCTCGGAAGTGCTGAATGGGCAATCTGATTTCAGCAGCATCAGGAAGAGCATCTTGCCAAAATGGAATGTCTTTTGCTGAGTTCTGTTGTTGCACTGTGTGAGATATGGCCAGCCAGTCATCCCGGCCAATACCACAGGCCGCCAGGTGGAGCCATCCCTGCATCATGGAGGGGCCCCAAATTCCAGCAGGGACTCATGGGACTTGGAGTCTTCCAATACAACCATGCTGGATAAGATGGGGACCACCAGGAGACGTTGCAGGGAGGTCCAGAGACAGTGGTTTCCACTACAACCCGGAAGTACTTCATAGTCACGGGGATGGAAGGACCAACGTACTTCCAGGATGAAGAAAAAGAGAACTTTTCATCTAACCCAGATGTGCTGGGGAATCATGGACTGAGGGATGAAACACTTCCGGGTTAAGGGGTATAAAGGACTATGGGAAACCCCAGACGGGTGAGCTGAGTTGGGAGGCAGGGTGGCTAAGCGTCTGGGAGTGGAGGATTTTGCTTAGATTATAGAGAATTGTATTGTTTATTGAGTATTGTGGAGTGGAGGGTGCTTTGTGCACATTATTATTGTAATAAATAATTATTGGACTTTTTATCTGGTGTCTGACGTGGTGTCTGAGGGTTCAAGGGAGCGAGAGAGCCCCCTACTGTCACAACTGTCTTCCACACAACTTTTTGCTGTGTTCTCCTTGCAGTAGCAGCTGGTTGCCTTCTTGCACCAGTAGCACTGGTGCTAGCAGGTGCATCATGATTGCTGTCTGAGTCTTCATCACTGCTGCTTTCATTGTCAGTACTCTCATTACTGCCATTTTCAGCTCCAGAAACATCGCCTGGTGATAAAGGTGTTAGCCTGTAGTCTTCATCGCTATCCTCACTGTCACTGAGACAATTGTCATCACTTTCAACTGGTGGAACCCTGATTTGAAGTCCACCAGCTTGCTTCCCGTAGAAAGTTGATGTGTTCATTTAGTTCTGCCTCAAAATAAATGGCAGAAATCGCATTTATATCCCAGCATGCTATTTTTACATTAATTCTAGAAATTAACTAGGATCAAAATGCAAAGCATCTGAAATCTATGCACAGGAATTTGAATTTCTACGATATTACACCTAAATATATTATTTATATGCAGCCGTTATTGCCGAATGTAGCAAAAAAGTGACAAAGCGAAAACGGCGTATAACTACCGAAATTTTCGTCTCGTGTAGCCTATTCTGAAATATCAGCAATAGAAGCAAACAATAAGTATAATAATATGTATTTTTAACTTAGCGCAATGTACCTCAAATGTGGAGAATTTCTCAAAATAAGCCACCAAAATCCACGTGCACGGCAACACAAACACATTGCTTTCATCATTTGGTTGTAGTTTCCACTACGACCGGTAGATGGGATGAGCAGCACTTTCAATGCAATCCTTGGAACGTATCAAATACGCAGCAACTGGCATTAGCAGGATACGTTATGTGCCACCTCGGCTACCTTCAGCCTGGAAGCGGTTTGATGCAAATTTGCGATAGTCATCTACAAGGGGTTTCAATCCCTGAGATATGGCTGTTTGGAATTGGCTTGTCTCAGAGGCCTTTAAGTACCATGATGTGCTATTGAGAGAACATCTATAAATGTACTTGCTCAACCACTCTCTCTGACCCACATATGATGAAGAAGCATCTCTCTCTAACCAACATATGATGAAGAAGCATCTCTCTTGCTAACCTGTGATGATGAAGACAATACAATGAAGAGCACAGCTCAGCAGCCATATTGAACAGAGGTGTGGCTGAAAGCTGAGCACCAACGATGCCTTAACTAGAGACATTTTAAGTAACTACAAGTCTGTGTGCCACCTGAATTACACATCACCATTTTATCAGGTTATATGGTTGCCAATATTCAAATGTACTTTGCATTTTGTTATTATTTATGAATATTATCAGTAATACATTATTTTATGTGTAACTTAACTCCTGCTTGTCTTTTTACTACATCTAATTGCCTGAGGTTATAGATATAGAAGGGAAGGTGGGGATAAGTTATATACAGTGGTAAGTCTGTGAGATTAGGCATTCTAAGGCTACATATTAATAATACAATAGGGAAAGTAGAGCAATATATATTACTCCGCCAATGTCAATATGGTATCTTATGGTTTCAAATAACCAGATTTGTGTACTTGAAATCTCTTCATTTTGCTTAGAATGGGTATGTGAATGTTTTGTGTCCCCTATCCGACCAGATATTCACTATGACTACTGCGCTAACACTAATACTTTATTAAAACTAGGTGAAACATTAACTTGTAAGACGACTCGCCCACTTGCACTAGCTTCGCTTCTATATGCGCATGTCTGAAACTTGAAAACCAAGTGGTGGCCCATGATATTCTCATTACGGCAGAACGTTATAATATTAAATATAGCTTACTGCTCTGACTCTAGCGACATTAGTAAATATAGCGTACTAATTAACAAGAAACACAATGTTTTTCAGCCACATTGCCATCAGCTATGTCGTTATTTTCTCTTTTTGTTTTATATTCAATATATGTTGGCGTGGTGGCCCCTGGGATTTGGCGGCCCTGTGCAGGTGCACAGTTTGCACATGCCTAAGGCTGCCCCTGGTCCCAGTTTATCTTTTTAGCCTTTCTCGCATCTGCTAATTGGCCTGCTAAAATTAAATGTCACAGTTTTAGTTGTTGAACACTATATCAAAACACTGTAAATATGTTATGTAATAATCATCATATTCTGAAGGTTCGATCACTTCTACCCCCAAATGGTAAATCCAGACAAACTTCTGTTCTTTTTGGTGCTTTAACATAATATATTAATGAATAAATAAATAAACAAACAAACACACAAACAAACAAATAAATAAAGCAGTCACTGATTTCCTCTAATTCTGTTCTTATTCTCATCTAAGGCAAAGGGAGGATCACTAAATCTTCTTCTTCTTTCGGCTGCTCTCGTTAGGGCTTGCCACAGCGGATCATCTTCTTCAATATCGTCCAGTCATCTGCATCTTCCTCTGTTACACCCACCACCTCCATGTCCTCTCTCACCACATCCATAAACCTTCGCTTAGGCCTTCCTCTTTTCCTCTTCCCTGGCAGCTCTATCCTTAGCATCCTTCTCCCAATATACCCAGCATCTCTCCTCTGCACATGTCCAAACCAACGCAATCTCGCCTCTCTGACTTTGTCTCCCAACCGTCCAACTTGAGTTGACCCTCTAATGTCCTCATTTCTAATCCTATCAATCCTCGTCACACCCAATGCAAATCTTAACAACTTTAACTCTGCTACCTCCAGCTCTGTCTCCTACTTTCTGAAGGGAGGATCACTAAATATTGAAACAAATTTCATTTTAGGCAACAGATGTGCAACTTTATTTGCTGTGTTGATCAATGGAAGTTCAAATTTGATAAAGCAAGCAAAAAAGGTTAGCATTTGTAGATAATCTGTGGAAAATTCAAGTAAATAAGGATTTTTTGTTGTTTTGTTTTAGTGCACATTAAACAATCAATGTTTCAGGTGTTGCGTGATCAGTTCACTAAAACAATATAAAATGAGGAAACGTATAGGTAACAAAATAGATGGAGCCCAAGCAATACCTGGGAAAATAACTGGGTTTACTGCTTATGCAAAATTGTTGCTCCCAAAATGAAATTGAAAAGATGTTGAAAAATACATGGGATGATGTGGCGAAGATACAGTAAAAAATATTATCAAAATGTGTTCTTTGACCTCAAGAATGTCTAGAAAGAAATTAAACTAGTCAAGCCCACTTTTGCACCTCCTCCCGAAACGCCGGGATTTTCTGATTATTAAACTGTCGCTGCTGATCTCTTCAACGTAACCCTTATTTCCATCTGAATGTCGCCCCGGGGAAGACCACAAAATTTGAGTGATAAACAGAGCTTCTATTAAGCACCTTTATGTTTTCAATTCAATAAAATAAAATATTTGCGCCGGAGAGTTGCAGCGTGTTGCAAGTCATAATTATAACTGCTATTACTATCGCAGTAATACGTAACGGAAGCACTTATTTAGCGCCTTTTTTTTATTTTATTTTTTTATTCCAAGCTGAATATTTCTATTTCCCCAGAGTATCTTGTTTCACTCCTGGCCGAGACTTCGCCTTTACCATTATAGGATATAGAATTCGTTTATTATTTAAACACAAACGCAGTCTCTTCTGGGTGATAAACACAACTTTATTGTTTTTCTCTTAATGTATTCCTGATTGTTTTCATCACGCAGGCTACAGAACAAACCCATGACTACAATACGACGGTAATAGGCACTGATTGCTACGGAAGAGTATTTGGGCCACAGAGGAAAAAAGAAGAAAAGTGAGGAAAAAAAGTTTACTTCGTGATTAAATGTCGAAATGTCCACCTTAATCCCATTGTTTATTTCATAATTAAAGACGAGATTTCCACATTAACCTCAAAATTCCCACTTTAATCTACGTACTTTAAAGCTGAGAGGAGCCGCAAGCATCGACCGCCACACAGAATTCATTAAATCCATGATATTACAGCTCTATTGACATTTAGAATCCATCCATCCATCCATTTTCCAACCCGCTGAATCCGAACACAGGGTCACGGGGGTCTGCCAATCCTAAGATTTATACTTGGTATCATGATGAAATTAATTAAAGGAAATATATTACATTTAACAGATAAAGTGTTAACTTCATTTAAATATACTGATAATAATTAAAATATTTAGGGGGCACGGTAGCGCTGCTGTTTCGCAGTAACGGAGTCAAGTCACAGGTGTTCTCTGCCTGGATTTTCCATGTTTTCCTGAATCGCTCCAGTTTCCGTCCAAATTAGTATATATTTGGAGATTTGATGATGCAAAATTGACGCGAGTGCATGTGTGCTCGTATTGCCCCCAGCGATGAGCATGGTGCCCTGTCCATGGATTGTTCCTGCCTTGCGCACTATTCTTTCTGGGAGGAGCGACCCTGGATGGATGGAATTATCAAAGATGTATAACGAAGTCTTTTCAATGTTTCCTAACAGTTTTGAAGAATCTTTGTTCTAAGTTTGCAGCTGGTTTCACATTCCACGTTTATTTGGCAATACGTTATGTGGAGAAAGAAAACGGGGAGATGGGAAGTGGGGGATTGTACGTTTTATAGAGCAAGAACGGTGGCAATGAAGGAAGCCCATCCAGAAGAAACCCCAACAGGAAAACATACGAAGTCCAGGCAGGGAACAACCGGGACGTTACCCCCTTACCGAGAGGCAGCAGCACTGCAACACCGTGCCCCTCACATGTTTAAATATTAACAGTATAAATTATTTAAATGAAGCTAACAATTATCTTTAAAATGTAATATATATATATATATATATATATATATATATATATATATATATATATATATATATATATATATATATATATATATATGTTTTAATTAACTGTATTAGGAAAATAATACAAAGTCGTATGATTCTAAATGTTCAGTGAGCTGTAATATCATGAAGTTAATGTATTTTGTCTGGCGATCGCGGCCTGCGGCATCTTTCTGTGCACGAGGAAGCCCGTTTAAAAAGCACGTAGCGTTTAACGATTGGGATGGGGAGCGCTTAGAATACGAAGCATTTAACGTGCTATTGTAGTTACGATAGGGCTTGAGAAACTCTGGTAAATTAAACATTGATTTTAAAATGAAGTTTTCGACCTTCTACTCTAATCATGAAATAAACAAGCTGAGATTTCGAAGTTAAATCGAAATTTTGTCTTTAATGCCGAAATAAACTACGGGGTTATTCTCAAAATTCTCACTTTAAAGTTTAAATTTAGATTTTTAATCACGACATAGATGTTTCTCCCTCACAGTGTCCCTAATTTTTTGTCTTCTATGCGGCCCTAATACTCTTCAGTAGATTTCACAGCTTCGTAACTAGAAATAATTTAATTATTATAATGCTTAGGTACAAATCAGGCGTGTTTGCGATAATCTGCCTCCACATTAAAAGTCCACTTTACTTACCTAACACCTGAAGTGTGACACTTGCACTCCCACTCTCTCCCCCAGTCCCGATGGTCACGCTGTACTGTCCCGAGTCACGTAGTGTCAGTCTGAAGAGCGACAGAGATCCCGTCATTGTGTTCAGATGAGCTCTCCCTTTATATCCCTGTCCGTATCCAACTGTAGAACCTGCCGAACTCACCACCATGTTAGTATTGTTTAACGTCCAGATCACCACCTGTAACATGACATTTGAAGGATTTGTTGAAACGTCAAATGTCACATCGCCGCCTACCCGTCCGAAAACAGGACTTGTGGGAGTAGTGAGACTCAAACTAGAGCAGCCTGTGGGAAAGGACAAAAAAGGAAGAGTTAATATCGGTTTTTACAGAAAATTGTTAGAGTGTGACTGTGTATATAAACGGAGTACGTGGTTAAGAACGTCTTCTTACTTGAATGGAGAGCCACGGAGAGAAAAGCACAGACGGCGGCTTTCACTCGCAGCTCCATCTCGGACTGGCATCTGGTAGCTGCAGCGGTGACTTCTAACAAAGTGAAAGTATCACAGCAGGAAGGTAAGTGGAAAAACACGAAAGAGTCACCATTAGACCTGAAATTACATTTGAAAAAACGCAGACATGTTTTTCACTCACCGTTTTTGTATGTAGTATGTTTAGTTGCGAATGTAAGGTTTTGTGTTTTTGTGTCTTTAGTTCGAATGGGCTCCTACGTACTAGCGATGTAATTAGAATTAAGCTTGTCAAACACGTCTGTGATTATTATTATTATTATTATTATTATTATTATTATTATTATTATTATTATTATTATTATTATTATTATTATTATTATAGCCATTCGATATTAATGGCTCTGTATAAATTACAGACTGAATGGAGAAGTTAAAGTTTGAATAATAATCATAACATTCTCAGAATCGCTCAATTAATAATAAACATAAAAAGGTATGTTTAAATTTTTTTGTTTAATAAAAATATATACCGTTTTACAGTTAAATTAATTTTTGCAATTGGTTTATCGTGACAACTTTGGTAAGGCATGATCAGCTTAGTCAAGACTACTTGATGATAGACTTTATTTTAAAATTGGTGCTTAACATGTGTATTAGATTTATAGTGAAGTGCTGCAACACAATGTATTTACAAAGGGAAAAAAGTAAAGATTATCACCACACTGGAAAAACTAAAATATTGATAGACCCACCTATTGTACCTCTGTCTTTCTTTTGGGAATAGCCTTTACTTTTTTCCTATTATATTAGATTGTTATGCCTACTTGTGATACCAATTCTATCTTAAAATTTCTTTTACAGATTTTTTTCAAGCTTCATTTATGCCACCATTCCGGCTCCATCTGTGTCATGTATTGAATGTGCATATCCCATATTTTTTAGTTTCTCGCAGTTACTCGTAATTAACTGATTTTACAGTTTTATAGTCAGAGTTAAGTCTTCATTGCCATCAATCCATTATTAAACATGTTTAACCAGTTCAGGATTAAGAGGGTTGGAGCCTATGGTAGCAATGGGAACAACACTACTGGGCACCAGTCCATGACAGGGCACAGTCACACACCAATACGAGCGCATACATGCTTTTTAACATACTGGTTCTTTAATGGCACTTTACTGGGTTGCGTGGTTCCTCCTAGGACCATCGGTTAATAAAGAACAATTTCACTTTTTTTTATAAAATCGGTTCTTTGGGGTTTGAAAAGATTCCTGATATGTGGACAAAACTGAAATCTATACTTAATAGAAGGCTTCCACGCAGGATAAGGAAGATCAAGAAAACCTGAAATTAGCTTCTGTCATATGCAGCAAGAGTCCTTCATAGTGTAATGTAAACAGCTTGCTAAATGCTGAACCCACTTTTTGTATAACAATTAAAATTTAAACAGACAGCTGACAATATGCAAAAACAAACCACAAATTGGTGTGGTGTACAAAGATAACTGATAAAACATGACATTAAAAAAATAACTGTGAATAGTTATACTATGATGAAATAAGAGACAGTTAAGGATAATTTGTTTTGGTTTAAGGTCATAATAATAATAATAATGCATATTATTTATATAGTGGCTGTCCCATGGTCAAGGTGCTTTACAAATTAATGTGAATTTATGACTTCATTTTTCACTTTCCATCAACCCTGTTTGCACCATCAACCCTGTTTGCACATTTACAATATAAAGAAAAACAGGACTCAGTTATTTCTCTATAATCATCCAATATTATTGTAGTTTACTGCTAGATATACAGTAAATGTTGAAAGTGAAAACATTCTCTTGTTTATCATTTATTTCTCTATCCTTTATTCATAACTGATCAAATTAAATTGATAGCTGAGTAGATCGATAATAACTAATCATGTAGGAAAACATCCATATTTTGGTGTTACACAAACATTTTGTATTTTCCCTGGAACTCTGTAAGCGCTGCTCTTTGTACTTATCTTCAGAATGCATGTTATTTTTTAATTTTTTTTAAGAAGACAGATCTGATTAAGAAATAGACATATTTCTAGTACTAGGGATGAACTTTATGATAGTGGTAGTAGGAGTGGATGGAGCCTCACTTTGCATAGGATTCTCAGAGGGTAGGCTCACTTATTACACACCATTCACACACATGTCTATACACAAAGACATTAGCTTTAAAACACTAACACACCAACATGAAGTCACATTTCCCGTTTCATTTTGTGTTGACAGATTTTTATGCGTATAGTTGGTGTGTATGTTTTTTTCATAACAAAGTCAGTATGAATGTTAAACACTGCAAAATAAAGTATCATGTTATCACTGGGTTTCTAAAGGTAGAGAATAGTAAATCTTTGAAGATTTATTCTTGCTTAGTCAATTTTTTTTTAGGTTCAGTAAATTATATAAGCCACAGTCAAGAGGTGAGGCAAAGAATCTGATAATGGCAGAGCATCTTGTAAAGATGACCCACATTTTGACCATCTTTCAACAATCATGACAAGAAAAAATTGCCGCTTTAGAACAATTTGTAATAAGCAATTGAAAATTGATGGTGAGATATCTCAGGGGATTAACTATACGTCAATTGAGTCCATCTTCATAAATAATTAAACCCTCTTTAATAAAACCCTTGTGTGCGTCCAGTGTCCATGTGTGTATGTCTTCTGGTGAAGTGCATGCGCTGGGCCACACAGCACGTGTTCAGTCTCTTCCTGTGCATTCCCTGTGCAGAGAGAGACAACACACACACAGGCGCACACACACACGAGTCACACACGTGAGTCACTCACACACACACAGGCACGCGCGACAGACAGACAGACACACACACACAGGCGAGAGACAGACAGACACACAGACACAGAGGCGCGCGCTTAAGAGACACACACACGAGAGACACACACACGCAGGCCCGCGAGATAGACACACACACACACAGGCACGTGTGCATTGTTGCAATGTTACTTTTCTTGGTTGTTTATTAATTTACAGATTTTTCAAATGTTCATTTTTTCCCTGTGCTTAAAACTCATTAAAAAGACATTTTAGCGAGAGGGTCATAAGGCTATAAGCGCAAATTCTTGCAGTGTTAGTTTCTCTGTTGTTCAAGGTTTTCTTAGTGTTGTTCAATGTTTTTACATTTAGTTTACTATTACACTGTGCATTCAATGGTATAATTAACTATATTTGTGCTTAAAAACTGAAAAAATATATATTTACATACAGTTCATACAGTCTGGAACGGATTAATTATATTTACATACAGTCCTATGGGGAAATTATGACGACCATAATTCGTTCCAAAACTCTGGTTGTAACCCGATTTGGTCGTGAACCGAGGTTTCACTGTATTACTGTCAGACAAAATTACAGGAATTTCACGGAAATACAAACCAGTATTACCGAGAGAGAAAATTAAAGGCACACAATACAGTGACGCATATTACAGCCAAATACAAGGTCCCTTTGCCATTTAATATAGACTGTTCATACAAATGTTTATGCACTACTGTTCTAGCGCCCGTTATTTTAACGGGCTTAATGTCTAGTGTATATATATATATATATATATATATATATATATATATATATATATATATATATATATATATATATATATATATATATATATATATATAAAAACACTTTATATAACCTCAGTACCTTCAGACTGCCCTTTATGCCACTGCAGCGTTTATGCACAATCTTCAAACAGTCTGTGCAATGAATTGAATCTATCCCAACATTTCTACTGCACATGCCACATGAACTCACCTCTTCCATGCCTCCAAACACTTTGCCTTTTAGTTATTTCTCAGGCAAGAAACCAAATTGTATTTTACTTTCACTTCTAATAAAACCTGATTGTTTTCTCCAGCACATTCTTAACCAACTACTCCAAAAGTTTGACTGCTAGATATGAAACACATGTTATGCTTAAATTTCTTTTTTATGTCATGTTTGATTCATTTATTACAATGACTATATCAATAATATATCAATACGATTATATAAATATATAATCAATTACAGTTGCCAATTAGGCATTTTCTATTTTATTTTATTTATTCAGTATTTTGTTTCTGTGTAATTAATTTTGTTCTCCTATATTCCTTATATTTTGTGGGTGGAATGTGTGAGGGGAGGGGCTCATAAAATGCAGGTAGGAAGGTGAGATTATTGTGATTCATTGAGTGAGTTTATTGGATTGTGAAAGTATTGTATTTTCATTGGTTTAGATTTTGTGTTTTTTTGACAATGTTTGCTCTGCTTTTTGACTATTTTATTGGATTGGTCTTTTAGGAGTTGTTCGCTTTATGACTGCTATTCTGGGAACTCATTTTTCCTCCTTTGAGCATTTTGTAGTACTTCGCCTTTTGTTAATACATATTCTCTTTTAAAAAGATCATCTACAAGCTGAAGGTTTACAATCATCCTCCTTCTTGTGGAGCTTGACCTATATTTTAAGAGATTCCTTGTGATTTTTGAACTTGTACCTATATTTATCAAGCATCTCAGAGTATGCAAATTGTCTTATCTGGGTCAAAAATTTCAGAGTCATGCGAATTTGGTCGTACTCTTATAATAGGAGTAAAAACGTTTTAACATTTTTTGTTTAAAAAAAAACTTCTCCTAAGTTCACCAGGATTTAGAAGAGCTCATGCTGTGTCCTAATCTGTTAGGAGCTGTCAGAAGATGGCATTCAGGCAGTGATTGACACACACATTCTGGGAATGGTGGAATGTTGTGGAAATGCTGGACAAGGACAAGAAGGAACTCATAACACAAAATCAATTTGATTGAGTTACAGTAAAATATCTAACAAATGTTAGAAATGTTACATCTAT
Organism: Polypterus senegalus; assembly: GCF_016835505.1. NCBI lineage: Eukaryota > Metazoa > Chordata > Cladistia > Polypteriformes > Polypteridae > Polypterus > Polypterus senegalus. The sequence goes on along the minus strand of NC_053165.1, from coordinate 144,165,910 downwards.
GATAACAAGCCATGCACTATTAGCCAAAGTTAAGGTGTTGGAAACATTACATTTTTTGCCCATGGGAAAATGGCAGCTTCAATAGCAAGGATTTGGTCATGTCACCACCAACCATTTCTTGAATTCTGCACCAAACTTTGAATGCCTTTACAACAAGTACTATGCAGAATAAAACATTTCTGCTCTTCTCAACATGAGGTAATGTTAAAGAGAATTGCTGTTTTTTCTGAAGCTGCTGATTTGACTGATGGTATAGAAAAGTATATTCTTAAAGTTGATAATTTGTATATATTCAAAGAGAATCATGAGCATATATGAAAATAAGCATTACATCCTGGTGTACGTTAAAATAGTAAGGGTTACAGTTAGTCTTAGACCATGAAGGAGTTAATTAAGAAAGGCCACAGTTGATTTTAGGATAAAAGTGAAGCCTTTCTGCTCTTTTACTTACTTTTCTTTGAATTTCTTTGAATCAAGGTTGTATTCTTTGATGGAGGTGAGCTAATGAGCAGCTAGATTTTGTTTCAGTAACACAGTTGCTGGCTGTTTTGCCTGAAATACATTAAACAATTTTCTCTTAGCATTCAAGGCTTAATTATGGGAACACTATAGGCAAGCTTTCATATTAGCGTGTATGCATATAGGTTAAAGGTGCATTTAAGTTTATATGTTTGTGTCTTTTTATGAATAATATTAATAAAGTTACAGAAGAGTGTACTAAACCAATTTTAAACTATGTAAGAATTAATTGTTAAGGACCTACACTTTTATTTCAAGTAGTCAAGAGGCACCATACTAAGCTGTCTGCACCTGAACACTTATCAGTGAAGCTGCATGCTGCCGCCTAACTGGCATGGCTGTCTATTACATCAGCCTTAGGAGATGCTAGTGTAACAAGTAAAAACTGATTGAATTATTCATTAAGAAGTCCGGTTTTCACAGGTGAGTTCTACTAAGTCCAAAGTATTGGTGAGAACTAATTAACCAAAGGCCTTCATTTTTAACAGCTCAGGATTAGGGAGGAGTGGTTAGGTGCTATATATATATATATATATTGTGAAGGACAGCGGGTCCCATGCCCAGCAGGGACGCCCTGCTGCTTATGTTTCGGGGAGCCGCCATGGGCAGTCCAATTCCTCAACCGGGATGCTTGGTGGCAGCCTCCTGGCTCGATGGTGATTCCCAACTGCGCAGGGCTCCATGGGAGATGGTGTCCTCCACAGCTTGGTTGGGGCCCGGGTGGCCGCTAGGGGTGCTGTCTGCTTCCCGCAGCCCGGCTGGACGAGTCTTCAGCCCCACCTGGAAGTGCAATTAGGACCAGGTGGTTAATCACCTGGAACGCTTCCGGGTGGGCTATAAAAGGGCCCAGCCACCACCACTCGAGGAGCAAGAATCGGGAGGAAGAGGACGAGGTTGCCTGAGAGGGCTGGTGGTGCCAGGAAGGGTTGTTAGAGCTCTGTGCTAAGGTGCTTTGGGACTGTGTTGGGCCTGTGGGACACGGGGAAGACGTGCGACCACGGGTGAAGAGAAATAAAAAAGCCTGTTTGTTTTACACGTGCCTCTGCGTAGTCTGTGCCGGGTCGGGCGCTATATAGCGCCTTTTACAATATATATATATATATATAAAATATTTATTAAATGCTCCATTCCAGAATAAGGATTGATTGAGTGACTGGCAGCATGAGCTTCATTATCTCTCAATGGTAGTAAAATAAACCACAGAATCGGAGACAAATGTGAGTGTGAAAGAGCTCTGTGACCGAAGTAGTGGGTAACAACAGACACAGTAAAGTAATTAAGCACATACAAAGTGTGAGTGGGATTTTGTAATCAAGCACCTCTTTCATGGAGGCACATTGACAGATTTTTTGCTGGGACAGTGTTTCTCTTGGGAGGTATAGCAGTTGGAGGTATGAGGGCAAAAGTGGCTTGTATGGGATGAGTACAGATTACAGGGATTGTGTATGTATGAGAAAAGGAGGGGTAGCGGTTGAGGAAATGTGAGTACAGTGGATAAAAGTGATATTGTAACTGGAGTGCATTAAGGAAGAATAGGTGTGTGCTGATTGCTCACAGCCAGTATGCGAAAGATCAGAGAGAAAGAATTCACTGCAAAAGTGCATCCACAAAAACTTTGGGGAAAAAAAATAAACTTTAAATGTGTGTTTTGCTTGTATTCTGGAAAAATTTACCAAAGGAATAACAAAGTTTACAAGATTTCTTAAAGTAAAATTAATGCCATGTTTTAAACACTTTCACTTGGCATAAGTTTCATTTTTGCATTGTACTGTACTAGGATTTCATAAAATTATCAGGAAGCATAACTGAAACAAGCAATGGAAAATTAGGAGTAAGAAATGTTTGAGCATATGGGAATTGGAAAAGTATTTTAAGTAGAATTTGTATAATAAAATGTTGGAGAAGTTAACCTGATTCAAATACTTGTGCTTCATGTTAGTACCTATTTAAGATCAATTTGAGACATATTTACAGTTTGCTGAGCAAAACAGCCTTGAGAGAGGAGTAGGAGGAAAGCACTAATAGAAAAATTAAGTGATAGAAAAATTTGTGCATGTATAGACTATATGTGTTGTGGAGGATGGCGGCTGTTTATCCCGGCCAATACCCCCAAGCCGCCAGGTGGAGCCCTCCTTGCAGCATGGAGGTCCCCAGAAGACCAGCAGGGCATCATGGACAATGGAGTTTTTATGCACCGCCCTGCTGGATGCCATGGGGGCCACGAGAGGGAGCTGCAGGGAGGACCGAAGAGTTCTCGTGCCTATGACCCGGAAGTTCGTCATAGGAAGAGCGACGGCTTCGGGTGAGAAAAGCATTGTTTACCCTGACCCGGAAGGAATAAGGACTTATGGACTGTTGGATTGGGAACACTTCGGGTCGGGGATATAAAGGACTGTGGGAGCTCCCAGACGGGGAGCTGAGTTGGGAGGCAGGGTGGCTAAGCGTCTGGGAGTGGAGGATTGGTTTATTGTATTTTTGTGATTTATTATTGGAGAATTGTGGAGAGGAGCATGCTTTGTGCACATAATTATTATAATAAATAATTATTTGGACTTTATCTGGTGTCTGACGGTGGTCCGAGGGTAGAAGGGTGCGAGAAGACCACTAATCTGTCACAGTGTTTATGTGTATATACTTATTTACATGGGTGGCACGGTGGTGCAGTGGTAGTGCAGCTGCCTCGCAGTAAGGAGACCTGGGTTCGCTTTCTGGGTCCTCCCTGTGTGAAGTTTGCATGCTGTCCCCGTGTCTGCTCGGGTTTCCTCCCACAGTCCGAAGACATGCAGGTCAGGTGCATTGTCGATTCTAAGTTGTCCCTAGTCTGTGCTTGGTGTGTGTGTGTGTGTGTCCTGTGGTGGACTGGTGCTAAGATTGGCTCCAGTGGACCCCGGTGACCCTGTGTTAGGATATAGCAGGTTGGGTAATGACTGATTGACTGACTTATGTACATATTTGTGGGGAAATAATGTAAGTAGATGAGAAAAAAAATAGAAAGAAATGTGTTTGAGGGACCAAACAGGCCATAAAATCACTATTGGTGTATGAATATTTCTTATAGGTTTGTGTGCATACTTAAAAGGTTTGCATGTGTGCAATTCTGGTTTAATTCATATGAACTGTATTGATTTGTATCCGTATATTATCGGTTTGTGTGTGAACTATATCCGTTTGTATATGCATACCACTGGTTTGTATATGAACTATATTGATTCGCATGTGTATTATACTGGTTTCAGTATGTTTGTTATTGGTTTGTGAGTGAACTGCATCGGTTTACGCTCACGTTATTGGTTTGCGTATGAACTTTATTGGCTTGCGTTCTGTGCCAGTCTAACAATGGATCTGTGTATGTACTATATTGGTTTCATGCATATCTTATACTAGTTTCATGTGGGTAACATATCGGTTTTGCACTTGAACTCTATTGGTTGTGTGTGTGTACTATGTCGGTTTCGCATACGAAACATACTGATTATAAATGTGCACCCTATTGCAACTTTGTGTATGAACTCTATCGGTTCTGCGTACAAACTATATTGGTTGTTCACGTGATCTTCAGCGGAAATGGGTGGGGCAAGAAAGAGGAACTCAAAGGCCAGTAGAGTCATGGAGCGTGAAGAGAAGCGGATAGGAGACTGATCTGCATTTAAACAGTGCAGTATTTTCTTTTTAGAACCAATACAGTTTATATGAATGAAACCAGTATTGCACATATGCAAACCATTTAAGTATCCATGCAAACCAATAGTAAATATTCATAAACCAATAGTGATCATATTTAAACCAATAGATAACACTGGACTGTTTGGCCCCTTGAACCCCTAGGATACCCCGCAAAGGGCAAGAGCAGGAGGGCAGACAGGATGGTTACATTTCTTCATTTCGGTGGAGTCTCCTCGATTTTTGTAATTGCCGGCTTGGTGCTTTTCCCTGACCTTTACCTTTTTTGCTTGCACAACCTCAAGATGCTGCCGCATTGTCTCCTCATTTCACTCAGTCTCGCCTAAAATTAATGCAGTGACATTTGCCTTCTACGTCTTATCGCTTGCTGCTTAGCTCACATCACCTAACCCATTAGTACCCAAATAGTACTGTTTATGTCTCGAATATGCCATGGTATTGAAATACTGTGTAATTCTGACAGTTTCGGGCTCCAACTTGAACTTCCTGTTAATGCAAATGCTTCACCTCTGTTACTTACCTTTAGGTAATGACCCATAGAAAGCGTGAAATAGAAATCACTGTGTGCCACTTGATGCATGCATTTATTTTAAAACACCAATATAATAATATATTGTGGGCCATAAAAATGTGTCCTACAAGAAACTAATCAGACATTTAGACCAACCATATGATATTCGGAACAATGACTGAAATAAGCAGTAATAATCAGCTACAAATGACACAATAATAGCAGCAAGGTTACTTTTCCTGTTGTACACAATGGTCTACTCCCTACTACCTATCCACTCAATCCACAATATGATGTTTCATGTTAGCTATTTATGGATGCAATGAATAATGAAACAAAATGACACCTTTTATTGGCTAACAGTAGACTGCTTCCTTTTAAAGGCAGCTCGGACCCCTTTTTCAGGCAAGGAATGGACCTGATCTGCCTTGAAAACTTGCACATTGTAATCTACTCAGTTAGCAAATAAAAGGAGTCAATTTTCTTCAATTCTCATATGAATATCAGAAAGCATTTTGTTGGTAATGAATTTGAAAATTTCACTCAGGGCAGTGTTAAAGTTTCTTCATTGTTATGTAAATGGCACTAGATTTATATAACATAATGAGCTGGTTTGTCCTAAAATGTGTATTCCCATTAAAATGCTTCTTAAATTTTAATTTTAAACAAAATGGCAACTAGCTACCCAGATGATCTTTAGAAATGTTCCCTCTTTTTGGTTGCCCAAGTGTTCTACCATTTAATTTCCTTTCTCTGTTGCATTTTTTTTAACTTAGTTCAAAGCCTGTGATTCAGACTAATGTGTATAATGGAGAGAGCTCTGAAACATACTGACCTGTGCCATCTGTGAGTTGGGCTTCTCCTACCAAATACCTTGAGAAAAACCTTCAGTATAGTTAAAAAATAGCCTGGAATTTTTTTTCCCACAATAAATAAATAACCAAAGGAATATAGTGTCACAATACGACAGTTAGCATACATCCTATAATATGGCAAGAGCAGTCCAATTTAGCAAAGAGTAATGACAGTCTATCATTACTTTAAGAAATGTCTTCAAGTGCAGTCTCAAACTAAACTGCATCTCAGATTACAGGCCCAGCAATTATAGTAGGTAAGTCACACTTTTGTCAGTTTGGATGTTAGTACTGAAATAAAGATTTGCAAGATTTTATGGTACAGTTTTAAAAACATTATTTGGTACATCCATATTTGAGAGATAAC
>NC_053165.1:144143478-144159478 GCF_016835505.1 Polypterus senegalus | reverse complement strand
TTGCTCAACTGACTTCTGTGAGAGATAGAAAGACTAGAAATAAAGTTTTGGCCAAAGGACGAAAGGCTGAGTTGTGCTCAAGGCTGGACTAAGCAGCTGAATAATTAGAAAATACATTATTACCACACTTATGAAATAGGTTTGTTAAGCACCATAGGACTGGTTTAAATTCAGTGCTATTCGTCCATGCTATTTCTCTGATATTACATACAGATAAGATAGTAGTCATACCATATCTCTCCATCATTCCATCATCTTGAGGCCATGTTGGAAAAGAGACCACGCTGGACCATGGATCATTCACCATACTAAAGCAGACAGCCACCTGGTAGTCTGAACATACCAAATACTTAAGATTCTACCATGATGATCCAGGTTGTATTAGTATTGCTTTTCAAACAACCATTTTACTCTACTTAACTTTTTTTTAGACTCTTGTTAATCCATGCATGAATAAAAGTATAAACCTTCTATCCTGCTCTGTGTAAACATATGAGGGCTATAGTTGGGATTTGGGGCATTCTGTTCAGGTTTATGTAATAAAGAGTATAAAGGGGAATAGGGTCTCCTAGGACCCTGCCCATGACAAAACACTGCTACAAGAGACATTGTTTTATACTGAAAACAATCAGTCAGTGTTGAAGAAATGGAATACCTGTTTGTGCAATACATGACTGTGGCTAAGGAGAATTTTAAACATTTGTCATACATCACACAAGTACAATATGCTTCCTTCTGTCATGATAAAACCCCAAAGAAAATCATCTCATCCCACTCATTTCAGCTTTTTCAACTTAACTTCTTTCTCTTGTATGACTAAACATGCAAGGTAACTTACTGGAATCAAACTTAATAAAACCATCTGAGCTGACATATAAATAATTCAGTCAACAATAATTCCAGACAGTGCTGGGCAAAACAGTTGCTGGATTCAGCAGAATATCAAATGTCCAGAGCTCAACAAACAGCAAACACATCACAGCTGCCATAAGGGCTATCAGTGCATTAAGTGGACATCATCTCTTCTCAGTAGACCTATGGGAAAGGAAAAATTGGTGCCTTCTGAACTTTCTGCAATGTTTAGGATGTCTTATATCAGTTATTAAATAAATTATAAAAATGTTCATACACATCACATACCATGTCATCTGCAAAAAGTTGAGATGCAATTCAATCACTACCGAACTGGACACCCATCCCTCAGTGACTGCACCTTAATATCCTTTCCATGAAAATTACAAAGTACAGGAGACAAACCATAGCCCTGGCAGAGTCCCATACCCACTGGGAATGGTGCTAATTTTTTTCCAAGGATGGAGACACAGGTTTCACTGCAATTATAAAGGGACAAAATAGCCTTTATTAGGGGCCCCAAAACCCTGTATTCTCACAACACGCTCCACAGAATTCCTCAAGGAATAGCGTAATACACCCTCTCTAAGTCCACAAAATACATGTAGACCAATTGGGTATACTCCCATACCGCTCCAAGATTCCCCTAAGGGTAAAGAGCTGGTCCACTGTCCCATGGTCTAAACAGAATCCACATTGCTGCATCTGGATCTGAGGTTTCATGACTGGACAGAGTCTCCTTTCTAGCACCTTGGCATAAGCATTTCCAAGGAGACTGAGGAGTGTGATTCCCTCAATAGTTGGAGCACTCACTCCAGTCAACTTTGTTGAAAATGAGGACGACCACCCTGGTCTGCCACTTCAGGGGCTTGGCTCCTGATGTCCATGCAACATTGACAAGGCATGTCAGACAAGACATCCTAACAATGTCCAGCGCTGGGGAAAGTGTCTGGGTTCCAGTCCACCAAGGCCTTTACTTTCAACAGCCAATCATGTCACACTGCACCTGGCTGCTATTCATCCTGCAGGTAATGGGCTAATGGGAGAGCAGTCTCACAGCATGATTTTAGGCTGTCCCAGAACGGCCCTGTGGCAGTCCCAGCAGCCAGGCACTCAACTGCAGACACTCATCTAAGGCCTGGCTAAAGGTGAAGGCCCCAGTAACCCCATACTGGGTGGGATAAAATGTTTGTGTCTGCATCATTGGCAGCATTTGAATTGCTCTTTGTCTAATATCTCATATGGGACCAATTTGCCTTGGGAAGTTCTAACAGGAGCTTCTGCTCTGGACAACACAGTCTTCAAGTGTCACAGGGGCACACAAACCTCTTCACCAAGATAAGATGGTGATTCTGAGAGATGCCATTACTTGCATTTTAGGTTACTTATTAACTCTGTAGTTCTTGTAAGGGTGAATATGTTTGTGAATAATTAGGACCTTTGCTTGACATCCACAATGTGCAAGGAAAATCCCTCTATTGTGCTCTGTACTGTTAGTATTGGCTTTGCCATCTATTCACCTGAAAATTAATGTGAGTTTGACAATGAATATGCATTGTCACGCACGAGTGCTTTGGGAGCAGCTGAAGGACCCAACGCACACCGCGACAAGGCCTGCCAGGGGATGAAGGCAGCGTACTAATCTCTCTCTCTCTTTTCCCATAGACAAGACGAAACGCTGCCGCCATAAGCCGGCCCAGGCTAAACAAAGAACAGCACTTCCGGGTTCCTTTCTTCCTTCTGGTCCCACAGTGATGACGTCCAACTCCCATACACCACCACGACTTCCCAGCATCCATCACGTTTAATTTCTGGTCCATCTCTTTATATTGTCCATCCAAACCCCTCCATTTTGTCTTATGATTTCACGCTTATGTCTGAACTGAGACCTAATTTTGTTGCAGTATACGGGGCTCAAAACCTCAAACCTTTATGCTTGTGTCTGTGCCTTCTTTACAGCATGTATTCTGCAATTTATATTTTATTTTATGTGTTCCCCTTTTTGAGGTGTGAAATTGATCATTTTTTCACATCATCAGGTCATTGCAGATCATCTCTGGTGATTCAGTTGACTGTAGAGTAAAGTCACCTGACCTGTAAGGACCATCAGTGTGGTGGACTAACTACACAATGAAGACCATAGAACACTCTAAACAACTCCATGAAAAGGTGATTGAAAAGCACAAGTCAGGGGATGAAGTCAAATAAACAGCCAACGTTACTGAATATCCCTTGGGGTCCAGTGAAATCAGTCATTAAAAAATGGAAAGAGAATAGCACAGCTGAAAATCTGCCAGAGAGTGATCATGTAAAGAGAAGTCTAGTGAGGGAGACCTCTTAAGTTACAGTAAATGAGACTGGAGAGACTGGTCATGCAACAACTGCTGTGTAGGTGCTACACAAGTCGCAAATTAATGAGAAGCAAGCAAAGAGAAACCTACTGTTAGAAAAAACACAAAAACAGTTGGTCAGAAGCCACATGAGGGTATCCGGAGTCAGCTGAAGAAGGTTCTATGGGCTGATGAGACCAAAATTGAGATTTCTGCTCATCAGACTAAACCCAATGTTTGAACACTGCTTGTTGTCAAGAACACACCATACCCACTGATTAGCATGGATGGTGGTAGCAGCAATTTAATCCTTGGTGATTCAATGTTGTATCACAAAATGTTCAAACTTCCAAGGGAATGAATCCTTTTATTGGCATTGTATATTAGACAAATCTAGTTTATTTATTTTTTTACTTTCAGAAAATTAAATTGATATACCATTAATGATTTGAATTTCAATACTACTGCTTTTAAAAACACTGTATTTATATTACAGACAAAAGTTTTATTTTTTTACCGCGTATCACAAGTATCACTAAGTGCAAATACAGGTAGTCCCCAAGTTACAGACATCCGACTTACGACTTATGAATGGGGCCGCAGCTGCTCCTACATTTGTCTGGGGGGTCGTGACTCAGGCTCCTCAGTAACTGCCACTCCGTCATCTTCGGCCTGGGGAGGGGGTGATTTGCTGCTCGCGCAGTGTAGTGTCCCTCGGGCAGCTCCGGTTGATGAATGGGGCGGCGGGAGCTGTAGCCCATTCATTCTCAGTGGGCGATTGGGTGCCCGGCAAGCGATGACCCGGGGTCCATAGTCGCCGGGGCCACAGATACCGCTCGTGTGTAGGACGGACGCTTGATGGGGCGTTTCACTGCCCGCCCACCACACAGCCTTGCAGTGTCCCTCGAACGGCTGCCACGTTCATTCTCGGTCAGCGGCTGGTGATGCTGCAAGTGGTGTCCTGGTTGTGGCTGAACGGAGGCCATTGAGGGTGAATGGGACAGCAGGGAGCAGCATTATAGTGTGCCTCGGGTGGCTGCCTGTTGAATGGGGGTGGTGGTGGGCGACTCACTACCTGCCTTTGGCCGCAACCTGTTAGTTCTCGGTGGGCAGATGCTGCAGGCAGCATACTGTATGCAAGTGGAGGTGACTGTGTGGGGGGCAAATGGTGAATCACCCCTCGCCGCCCCCATTTATTTTCAATAGCAAGCCTGCTTGCACTGTAACGTACATAGCAGGAAGTTGTCTCTTGTCAGTACTTCAGACGTGCTGACGAGGGGTACCTTCCTGCTGTGATAACATGTACAGTGCTGTGCAGAAGAGCTCATCTTACCCTTTTGTCTTCACCCTTCAACAATGTCTCTGAAACACAAATCTGATGCAAGTGCTGGTGATATAGTAAAGAAGAGAAAAAACATCACCATTGAAAATAAAGTAGAAATAATAAAAAGTTCAGAGAGAAATGAAACTCCATCATTCATTGGCAGAACACTTGGTTACGGTCGGTCAAGAATAGCATTTATTACAATAATTAACCTGTTCCAACTTACATACAAATTTAACTTAAGAACAAACCTACAGTCCCTATCTCGTATGTAACCCGGGGACTGCCTGTATCTTCACATTTATAAAGTGTCATCTTTAAGCATTATTCAAGGACAGTTTTTCGCATTAGGATGAACTAGCGCTTGCATATAAATTTGATATATTTAAAGACTATTAGGTATTGCATATTTATCATTTGTGAAGAGTATAATGATATTCTCACTTACTTTTACAGCCTAGATGCAGAATGTAAAGGTTTTCAAGAGTGAGGCGGTAGCAATGGTTGAATGAAAGCTATACTTCATCAATAAATAAGTTTAAATAGGTATTGTTCACAAAATCTAAAGAAGTGACATGTCACAACTCTGAATTTACTTGGAGTTAGTATAGGTGTTGGAGTAAGTGTGCTCTACAATAAATTGGTATCCTGTCTAGGATTAGTTCTAGCATTGTACCCAACGCTGCCAGCGCACACTCCAATCCCCTGTGACCCTGTATGGGAAAGGGAAAGTATAAAAAAAAAATGAAAGAATTCACATTTTTTCTGTATAGTCTGTTATTATTTGTTTCAGACTGAAAACATATGTTTGTCACATTTATTTTGGTTATGGTGGTATTGCCAAGAATTTCTATGACTTCATTTTAATATAAATGAAATACCTTTACTAATGTAAGTAGTAGTAGTACAATCTATATCAAATTATCATTACATTAATAATATTAAAATTCAAGATAGGCAAAATAATGTCTTTTAATACTATTATCTAAAAATAATTAATCTTCAGCAGTTTAATTATCAATTAAAAACATACACACAAAAACACTTGACATTTTACTCACCTCTGACATCTATCATTGTGTGGACAGCAGCATACCTGAGTGTAACATCATTGAAAGCCCAACATGTGTAGTTACCCGCCTGATCCACCTGAATGTTCCGTATTTCGAGCTCCTGGTCTCTTTTGTTAAGAGACGTTCCATTTAAGAACCATTGATACTGAGCAGTAGGACTGGACTGTGCTGAACATTGAAAAATAACTGAAGATCCAGCAGCATAGACTGGTTTATTAGTGGGCAAGTCCGGTCCATCTAAAATACACACACAGTAAGTTTGAACACATTAAATGTTCTAACTTTTTTATTTCTCTTCTACTCTATATAATTAATTTTGTAATGCATACATTACTAATACAGCATTCTTGTTCTGCTAAAGTATAGTCTATATTGACATACAAGCTTTCAAGAAATTTTACTAATCATTTCACTCAATCATTTCTTTCATTTTTAAATAAATGAAAGTATAATATAATACTACAATCAATTTTCATCCACACTTACATTTTACATCAAGGTTAAAGGGCTTGCTGGTGCCGTTACTGACATGGTTATACACATAACAGTAGAAAGGCCCATCATCTGATCTCAATACGCCTGATATCGTTAGAGTTCTGTTATCAGCACTCAAGTGAATCCTCTGAGTGTCCGAGAACTCCGAGCTGCCATTGAACCACCGATAAGAGACGTCTGAGCCAGAGGCTGTGCAGGTGAAAGTCACTGTGTCATTGAACTCTACAGGATTAGTCACACTGGACTGGATTGTGGGTACAGAAACGGGATCTGTAGAGAAAGTGTACAAACATATTATATGTACTGATATTATAAAACATAAAACAGATAAATAGTCTACACTTAGCTAAAACTCAGCAGCTATAAGTATTTAAAGCGTATTCACAGTACATTTTGTAAACTAGGCCTAATATTAGCTTGCAGTCTCTGTAAAATTAGTTGACTTGTGGGTGTTGCTTCATCATTAGTTTAATAAATGCCAAAGGATGTGTTGCTGAGGTGTCCCCCGCTGCACTCGGGTCCCAATCCAGATGGTTTGTCATGTGGTGTGTGCAGCAACACGCTATCAGTGCTTTCTCCCAACCTATACCCCTCAGGCAAAACTCTGGATTTATTTTGATGTCTATTTATTTTCACTGTGCCTATTGAGCTCTATGTTGTAATAAAGTTAACAGGGTTCTTTGTAGACAAAAGATAAACTTTTCCCAGATGCACTTTACCATCACAATCTGCACTTATTCAAAGATTTAGGAGCACCTCCAAACAGAGATACCACTGCTTTGAACAAAGATGACGAAGGTATGTAGCTAGGACTCCTTACCTTTGGAACAGCCTTGAAAGTGTATGAATTTTCAAAGTAATCTGAAATCCTCTGTCAAACTAACAACAGTCTAGTCTGCTCTACTAAACTACTTAACAAAACAAAATCCCTGGCCAGATAAAGGAGATGAGAATTTGTGTACAGTAATTATTTTGTTTCAAACTACTTCCTGCATTCTATTTCCCTGTTTGTATTATTGTGCACAATAAACATCATGAAGTCCATAAATCATTTACTAGTTGCTATTACATTCAAAGATACTGTAAGAGCTGTTTCTTTATAACTCAAGTCCAAAGTTCAGATGATAGCCCTGATACTCCCCATGTTGAGATTGCATGATTTCTGTATTTTTGCATTGCTTTCTCTTTGTTTCAGTTTCTCCATACCCCAAAGATGTATACATTAGGCTGATTGGTGACTTTAAATTGGTTCTGTGGTCGTGTATATGAATATGCCCTCCACTGAACAGTCGCCCTGTTCTGGATTTGTTCCTACTACCGATGCTGCCAGCATAGACCTTGCTACTGATTACTGGAATATTTTGATACAGAAACTGAAAGAATGAATGCTGTCGGTATTTATGTGGGACACTGGACTTTAATAATACTGAGGTGAGAAGTCTCTTTTGAGTAGCCGCATATCACATATAACAGAATAACAATGAAACCCCACAACCTATGTATGGATTTCATTCAATATAGTGATTGAGCTTCTCCTGCTTAAATAATGTGCAATATTTTTTTTATTTTTTGTTTTTCTGAATTATTATTACTGGCATCTCTGCTCTATCTTGCTTTTACACGTGATTGTTATTCTCAAACAATGAAGATTAATAGAGTGACTTGTAGTACAACAACATTAGTCTGCACATCATCATAATCATTGTCATTATCATCACCATCACTGCTTTTACTCTTCTTCAACTTTTTCATCACTTTTATGATCCTTAGTTTCAAAACACTACAGATTAATCCTTCTGTTTTCTCCCAATGAACATCATTACTCATTCATTCTTTTGATTTGACAATTTCGATTGTACTTCTTCCAAGAATCTTTAATCCCATAACTGTTAGTCATGATGATATTAGTCCAAATTTATCAATGAGAATATTTTAAACCTGTTTTAAAAACTCATATTTCATCCCCATTTTAAAGTTGATATTCAACTGAGAATATTTCAAGTTCACTCTGATTCAGTGTTTTAAGGGTCAGGAAATGAAAACTATTGGAAAGGCTGGCATGTAGTGAGTCGCCGTCCAGTTGGTCTGAATATGCACGTGCCTCTGTTCTTATGAAAGTGCCTTTGTCACAAGGCACTTAATCTTTAGTGGGATTATTTAGATTTTAAAACAACTGAATAAAAATAATTGTACATCCTAATTAATGAAGCTGCACATAATCCCACCACAATGTCCAGCGAAATCCCACCACCAGGCCAGTGAAATCCCACCAACACCTCCTCATGGGGCTGGCCGGAAAACAAGGGGATCTCCAATGACAGGTGGTGCGACACATTGGTTGGAGAAGTTTTTTCATCACATCAATCATGCTATGTCCATTTGAAACTCAACTGAGAATGTTTATGATGCTAAATTACATTAAACTTGTTACACCAGGTAAAGCTCAGTGGTCTTCTTTACTTAATCAGCTGCGAGACCTCAAAAGCTGGAGTAGACTAGCTACAGTGCGTCATGTTAAAGATATTTCTGTAACTGGAAGACAGTAAGGTGGTACATGGCCTGTAGAGTCTATTGAACTGCTCTCATATGACATAGGCTTCAAAACCTTTCCTGTAGGGACATCGCGGTTCAAAAACAGTTTCATCCCAAGAACTATAAACACACTCAATCAGTCCATTATTTATCCACTGAATCTACCTCTGTTCTTCCTCCTAATATTCTTACTGCATGTCTACAGGACATAAAGTTATGTATGACTCATAATTTTCTTCAGTTAAACAGTAATAAAACAGAATTACTTCTTGTTGGTACTAAATCTGTACTTGATATGGCTAACAACTCTCCAATTTTTATAAACAATACATTTATAAATATCTCTTCCCAGGTCAAGCGTCTGGGTGTCATTCTAGATCGTACCCTTTCTTTTTCATCTCAAATAAATAATGTTTCTTGAGTGTCTTTTCTTCATCTTCGAAATATGTCTAGACTTCATCCAGTTTTGACAAAACATAGTACTGAAGTTTTGTTTAATGTCTTACTTACCTCACGTATAGACTACTGTAATCCCATCCCTAAAAATGTATCCATCATTTGCAAGTTATACAAAATTCTGCTATTAGGGCAATCACTTGTTCAAAGCCCACTGAGCATATTACAGCGATTCTTTTTCAACTTCATTGGCTCCCTGTCTACTACAATATACAATATAAAATAGTGCTCTTAACATTTAAAGTTCTCCACAAACTTGATCTTCCCTTAGTGATCTTTTACAAATTTATACTCCTTCCTGCACTCTCAGATCTTCATCTGCTTCATCTGCCACACATTAAACTTTGTTCTATAGGAGCCACAGCTTTCTCTTACAGTGCTGCACATCTCTGGAAGTCTCTCCCTGCTCATATTCATCAACTAGGTTCAATAACAAAATATAAATCTATTCTTAAGACACACCTCTTTAAAATGACATATCAAGAATGATTTTTTAATTTATCAATGAATTTGTTGTAAGTTTATTACTTCCTTCTTGCTGTATTGTTGCTTGATTTTTTTTATCTGTTACTACTACTACAAGTGTTTCTATAGATGGACCACCAAATTATTAGAGTGTCAGCGTTTATTTAGTAGGCTGCATTCAACTGAAGTTGTCTCAGAGAAATAAATCCAGCATGACATCTATCAGTTCTTTAACCTCTAGAAAAGGCTACGGCAATGGTTTGCATTGCTCCACCATCTACAATAGTTTACAAAGTGAAATGTTATTTTTTGAGGCGCCAGAAAAATCAGTAATAATAATGGATCAATTTTTGAATTAATTTGACAATCATCAAGGTCTTGGGAGTAAGGATTCTACTCTGTGCAAGGCAAGAACCAAACCTGGTTGGGGTACCAGTCAATTCAAACTTACAAACTTCTATATCTTAAATAGTCTAATTGTTTCAATTGAGATTTTATAAATGATTTCAAAACCTATAGTGAGATAAGACTGGTCAGAATAAAAATAAGTTGATTTCTGTATTTCAGAATGACCTGTTTCAAAATTTAAAAGATGAAGTGGCATGTTATGACATTTGGAGAGGTTCTGGGTTATTCAGTATTGGCACAAAATATGATAAAAAGGATATTATACGGAAAAGAATGTAATTAGGAATAGGAATCAGTTTCTTAATTAGTTGGTAAATGACACACAATCTATACATGTATCTAGATTAAAGTTGTAAACATTTGCAAATATTCTGAATTTTGTCTTTTTCTTTTTTGAAAAGTATGACTTGAACTAAATTAAACACAGAGTTTAAAAGGCACACCATTTAAAATTGTTGAATCAAATAAAAAAAAAATCTGTTTTTAGATGTATGCAACACTTCTCTGCATTAAAATGTGCTGATAAAAATGTGTTCAAAAATGCCATTGTGATTGATACCTAATTTTTTTGCTTGGAGTGAAGAGCAAAAGATGCTGAGAAATGATGGGAAGATCTAACATATAATCTGATCACCTTTTTTGTTAATGTATTTTCTCATTTGATATCTAATTATACAAATGGGAAAATAGATAAAGCAGTTCTTGTTTGGGGCGTAATGAGGTCACACCAAATCAGATTGCTCAACTGACTTCTGTGAGAGATAGAAAGACTAGAAATAAAGTTTTGGCCAAAGGACGAAAGGCTGAGTTGTGCTCAAGGCTGGACTAAGCAGCTGAATAATTAGAAAATACATTATTACCACACTTATGAAATAGGTTTGTTAAGCACCATAGGACTGGTTTAAATTCAGTGCTATTCGTCCATGCTATTTCTCTGATATTACATACAGATAAGATAGTAGTCATACCATATCTCTCCATCATTCCATCATCTTGAGGCCATGTTGGAAAAGAGACCACGCTGGACCATGGATCATTCACCATACTAAAGCAGACAGCCACCTGGTAGTCTGAACATACCAAATACTTAAGATTCTACCATGATGATCCAGGTTGTATTAGTATTGCTTTTCAAACAACCATTTTACTCTACTTAACTTTTTTTTAGACTCTTGTTAATCCATGCATGAATAAAAGTATAAACCTTCTATCCTGCTCTGTGTAAACATATGAGGGCTATAGTTGGGATTTGGGGCATTCTGTTCAGGTTTATGTAATAAAGAGTATAAAGGGGGGAATAGGGTCACCTAGGACCCTGCCCATGACAAAACACTGCTACAAGAGACATTGTTTTATACTGAAAACAATCAGTCAGTGTTGAAGAAATGGAATACCTGTTTGTGCAATACATGACTGTGGCTAAGGAGAATTTTAAACATTTGTCATACATCACACAAGTACAATATGCTTCCTTCTGTCATGATAAAACCCCAAAGAAAATCATCTCATCCCACTCATTTCAGCTTTTTCAACTTAACTTCTTTCTCTTGTATGACTAAACATGCAAGGTAACTTACTGGAATCAAACTTAATAAAACCATCTGAGCTGACATATAAATAATTCAGTCAACAATAATTCCAGACAGTGCTGGGCAAAACAGTTGCTGGATTCAGCAGAATATCAAATGTCCAGAGCTCAACAAACAGCAAACACATCACAGCTGCCATAAGGGCTATCAGTGCATTAAGTGGACATCATCTCTTCTCAGTAGACCTATGGGAAAGGAAAAATTGGTGCCTTCTGAACTTTCTGCAATGTTTAGGATGTCTTATATCAGTTATTAAATAAATTATAAAAATGTTCATACACATCACATACCATGTCATCTGCAAAAAGTTGAGATGCAATTCAATCACTACCGAACTGGACACCCATCCCTCAGTGACTGCACCTTAATATCCTTTCCATGAAAATTACAAAGTACAGGAGACAAAGCATAGCCCTGGCAGAGTCCCATACCCACTGGGAATGGTGCTAATTTTTTTCCAAGGATGGAGACACAGGTTTCACTGCGATTATAAAGGGACAAAATAGCCTTTATTAGGGGCCCCAAAACCCTGTACTCTCACAACACGCTCCACAGAATTCCTCAAGGAATAGCGTAATACACCCTTCTCTAAGTCCACAAAATACATGTAGACCAATTGGGTATACTCCCATACCCGCTCCAAGATTCCCCTAAGGGTAAAGAGCTGGTCCACTGTCCCTTGGTCTAAACAGAATCCACATTGCTGCATCTGGATCTGAGGTTTCATGACTGGACAGAGTCTCCTTTCTAGCACCTTGGCATAAGCATTTCCAAGGAGACTGAGGAGTGTGATTCCCTCAATAGTTGGAGCACTCACTCCAGTCAACTTTGTTGAAAATGAGGACGACCACCCTGGTCTGCCACTTCAGGGGCTTGGCTCCTGATGTCCATGCAACATTGACAAGGCATGTCAGACAAGACATCCTAACAATGTCCAGCGCTGGGGAAAGTGTCTGGGTTCCAGTCCACCAAGGCCTTTACTTTCAACAGCCAATCATGTCACACTGCACCTGGCTGCTATTCATCCTGCAGGTAATGGGCTAATGGGAGAGCAGTCTCACAGCATGATTTTAGGCTGTCCCAGAACGGCCCTGTGGCAGTCCCAGCAGCCAGGCACTCAACTGCAGACACTCATCTAAGGCCTGGCTAAAGGTGAAGGCCCCAGTAACCCCATACTGGGTGGGATAAAATGTTTGTGTCTGCATCATTGGCAGCATTTGAATTGCTCTTTGTCTAATATCTCATATGGGACCAATTTGCCTTGGGAAGTTCTAACAGGAGCTTCTGCTCTGGACAACACAGCTTCAAGTGTCACAGGGGCACACAAACCTCTTCACCAAGATAAGATGGTGATTCTGAGAGATGCCATTACTTGCATTTTAGGTTACTTATTAACTCTGTAGTTCTTGTAAGGGTGAATATGTTTGTGAATGATTGGGACCTTTGCTTGACATCCACATTGTGCAAGGAAAATCCCTGTATTGTGCTCTGTACTGTTAGTATTGGCTTTGCCACCTATTCACCTGAAAATTGATGTGAGTTTGACAATGAATATGCATTGTCACGCACAAGTGCATCGGGAGCAGCTGAAGGACCCAACGCACACCACGACAAGGCCTGCCAGGGGACGAAGGCAGCGTACTAATCTCTCTCTCTCTTTTCCCATAGACAAGACGAAGCGCTGCCGCCATAAGCCGCCCGGGCTAAACAAAGAACAGCACTTCCGGGTTCCTTTCTTCCTTCTGGTCCCACAGTGATGACGTCCAACTCCCATGCACCACCATGACTTCCCAGCATCCATCACGTTTAATTTCTGGCCCATCTCTTTATATTGTCCATCCAACCCCCTCCATTTTGTCTTATGATTTCACGCTTATGTCTGAACTGAGACCTAATTTTGTTGCAGTATACGGGATCAAAACCTCAAACCTTTATGCTTGTGTCTGTGCCTTCTTTACAGCATGTATTCTGCAATTTATATTTTATTTTATGTGTTCCCCTTTTTGAGGTGTGAAATTGATCATTTTATCACATCATCAGGTCATTGCAGATCATCTCTGGTGATTCAGTTGACTGTAGAGTAAAGTCACCTGACCTGTAAGGACCATCAGTGTTGTGGACTAACTACACAATAAAGACCATAGAACACTCTAAACAACTCCATGAAAAGGTGATTGAAAAGCACAAGTCAGGGGATGAAGTCAAATAAACAGCCAACGTTACTGAATATCCCTTGGGGTCCAGTGAAATCAGTCATTAAAAAATGGAAAGAGAATAGCACAGCTGAAAATCTGCCAGAGAGTGATCATGTAAAGAGAAGTCTAGTGAGGGAGACCTCTTAAGTTACAGTAAATGAGACTGGAGAGACTGGTCATGCAACAACTGCTGTGTAGGTGCTACACAAGTCGCAAATTAATGAGAAGCAAGCAAAGAAAAACCTACTGTTAGAAAAACACAAAAACAGTTGGTCAGAAGCCACATGAGGGTATCCGGAGTCAGCTGAAGAAGGTTCTATGGGCTGATGAGACCAAAATTGAGATTTCTGCTCATCAGACTAAACCCAATGTTTGAACACTGCTTGTTGTCAAGAACACACCATACCCACTGATTAGCATGGATGGTGGTAGCAGCAATTTAATCCTTGGTGATTCAATGTTGTATCACAAAATGTTCAAACTTCCAAGGGAATGAATCCTTTTATTGGCATTGTATATTAGACAAATCTAGTTTATTTATTTTTTTACTTTCAGAAAATTAAATTGATATACCATTAATGATTTGAATTTCAATACTACTGCTTTTAAAAACACTGTATTTATATTACAGACAAAAGTTTTATTTTTTTACCGCGTATCACAAGTATCACTAAGTGCAAATACAGATAGTCCCCAAGTTACAGACATCCGACTTACGACTTATGAATGGGGCCGCAGCTGCTCCTACATTTGTCTGGGGGGTCGCGACTCAGGCTCCTCAGTAACTGCCACTCCGTCATCTTCGGCCTGGGGAGGGGGTGATTTTGCTGCTCGCGCAGTGTAGTGTCCCTCGGGCAGCTCCGGTTGATGAATGGGGCGGCGGGAGCTGCAGCCCATTCATTCTCAGTGGGCGATTGGGTGCCCGGCAAGCGATGACCCGGGGTCCATAGTCGCCGGGGCCACAGATACCGCTCGTGTGTAGGACGGACGCTTGATGGGGCGTTTCACTGCCCGCCCACCACACAGTCTTGCAGTGTCCCTCGAACGGCTGCCACGTTCATTCTCGGTCAGCGGCTGGTGATGCTGCAAGTGGTGTCCTGGTTGTGGCTGAACGGAGGCCATTGAGGGTGAATGGGACAGCAGGGAGCAGCATTATAGTGTGCCTCGGGTGGCTGCCTGTTGAATGGGGGTGGTGGTGGGCGACTCACTACCTGCCTTTGGCCGCAACCTGTTAGTTCTCGGTGGGCAGATGCTGCAGGCAGCATACTGTATGCAAGTGGAGGTGACTGTGTGGGGGGCAAATGGTGAATCACCCTCGCCGCCCCCATTTATTTTCAATAGCAAGCCTGCTTGCACTGTAACGTACATAGCAGGAAGTTGTCTCTTGTCAGTACTTCAGACGTGCTGACAAGGGGTACCTTCCTGCTGTGATAACATGTACAGTGCTGTGCAGAAGAGCTCATCTTACCCTTTTGTCTTCACCCTTCAACAATGTCTCTGAAACACAAATCTGATGCAAGTGCTGGTGATATAGTAAAGAAGAGAAAAAACATCACCATTGAAAATAAAGTAGAAATAATAAAAAGTTCAGAGAGAAATGAAACTCCATCATTCATTGGCAGAACACTTGGTTACAGTCGGTCAACAATAGCATTTATTACAATAATTAACCTGTTCCAACTTACATACAAATTTAACTTAAGAACAAACCTACAGTCCCTATCTCGTATGTAACCTGGGGACTGCCTGTATCTTCACATTTATAGAGTGTCATCTTTAAGCATTATTCAAGGACAGTTTTTCGCATTAGGATGAACTAGCGCTTGCATATAAATTTGATATATTTAAAGACTATTAGGTATTGCATATTTATCATTTGTGAAGAGTATAATGATATTCTCACTTACTTTTACAGCCTAGATGCAGAATGTAAAGGTTTTCAAGAGTGAGGCGGTAGCAATGGTTGAATGAAAGCTATACTTCATTAATAAATAAGTTTAAATAGGTATTGTTCACAAAATCTAAAGAAGTGACATGTCACAACTCTGAATTTACTTGGAGTTAGTATAGGTGTTGGAGTAAGTGTGCTCTACAATAAATTGGTATCCTGTCTAGGATTAGTTCTAGCATTGTACCCAAAGCTGCCAGCACAGACTCCAATCCCTTATGACCCTGTATGGGAAAGGGAAAGTATAAAAAAAAAATGAAGGAATTCACATTTTTTCTGTATAGTCTGTTATTATTTGTTTCAGACTGAACACATATGTTTGTCACATTTATT